>NW_025746729.1:0-91172 GCF_021184085.1 Oncorhynchus gorbuscha
CTGGCAGTCCAACTGAAAAATCTAGGTTTTTGCGGATGACAGAAGAACGCTACCCGCCCCAATGTATAGTGCCAACTGTTTGGTGGAGGAGGATGAATAATGGTCTGGGGCAGTTTGTCATGGTTTGGGCCCTGTAGTTACAGAGAAGGGGGTATCTTAATGCTACAGCATACAATGACATTTTAGATAATTGTGTGCTTCCAACTTTGTAGCAACAGTTTGGGGAAGGCCCTTTCCTGTTTCACATGACAAAGCCACCATGCACAAAGTGAGTTCCATAAAGAGATGGTTTGTCGAGATTGGTGTGGAAGAACTCTACTGGCCTGCACAAAGCCCTGACCTCAACCGCATAGAACACCTTTTGGGATTAATTGGAATACCGACTGCGAGCCAGCCACTAATGCTCTTGTGGCTGAATGGATGCAATGTTCCAACATCTAGTGGAAAGCCTTCCCAGAAGTGTGGAGGCTGTTATAGCAGCAATGTTCCAACATCTAATGGAAAGCCTTCCCAGAAGAGTGGAGGCTGTTATAGAAGCAATGTTCCAACATCTAGTGGAGAGCTTTCCCAGAAGAGTGGAGGCTGTTATAGAAGCAATGTTCCAACATCTAGTGGAGAGCCTTCCCAGAAGAGTGTAGGCTGTTATAGCAGCAAAGGTGGGACCAACTCCATATTCATGCACATGATTTTGGAATGAGATGTTCGATAAGCAGGTGTCCACATACTTCTGGACATGTAGTGTAGGTGGCGGCAGGTAGCCTTGTGGTTAGAGCATTGGGCCGGTAAGCGAAAGGTTGCTGAATTGAATCCCTGAGCTGACAAGGTACACATCTATCATTCTGAACAAGGCAGTGAATTAACCCACTGTTCCCCGGTAGGCCATCATTGTAAATAAGACTGTTTTCTTAACTGACTGACATGTCTAGTTAAATAAATAAAAAATAAATAGTGTATTCCAATCAAATTATTGACTTACATGTCAATATCTGCTTAATGGGCTGCTAATTAGAAACATATTGACCCAATTTTTAAGTTTGCGGTTTGATCTTTAATCCATAAGATTCAAATTGATGCACCAGTGCGTCAATCTAAGTAACATAATAAAACAATCAGTTTAAGCTGGAGATATCAGGTTTTGTTTAAACTTGAGATATCAGGTTTTGTTTAAACTAGAGATATCAGGTTTTGATTAAACTTGTGATATCAGGTTTTGTTAAAGCTAGAGATATCAGTTTAAGCTAGAGATATCAGGTTTTGTTAAAGCTAGAGATATTAGGTTTCGTTAAAGCTAGAGATATATGGTTTTGTTAAAGCTGGAGATATCAGGTTTTGTTAAAGCTAGAGATATCAGGTTTTGTTAAAGCTAGAGATATCAGTTTAAGCTAGAGATATCAGTATAAGGTAGAGATATCAGGTTTTGTTAAAGCTAGAGATATCAGTTTAAGCTAGAGATATTAGGTTTTGTTAAAGCTAGAGATATCAGTTTAAGCTAGAGATATTAGGTTTTGTTAAAGCTAGAGATATTAGCTTTTGTTAAAGCTAGAGATATCCGTTTAAGCTAGAGATATCAGGTTTTGTTAAAGCTAGAGATATCAGTATAAGCTAGAGATATCAGGTTTTGTTAAAGCTAGAGATATCAGGTTTTGTTTAAACTAGAGATATCAGGTTTTGATTAAACTTGTGATATCAGGTTTTGTTAAAGCTAGAGATATCAGTTTAAGCTAGAGATATCAGGTTTTGTTAAAGCTAGAGATATTAGGTTTCGTTAAAGCTAGAGATATATGGTTTTGTTAAAGCTGGAGATATCAGGTTTTGTTAAAGCTAGAGATATCAGGTTTTGTTAAAGCTAGAGATATCAGTTTAAGCTAGAGATATCAGTATAAGGTAGAGATATCAGGTTTTGTTAAAGCTAGAGATATCAGTTTAAGCTAGAGATATTGGGTTTTGTTAAAGCTAGAGATATCAGTTTAAGCTAGAGATATCAGGTTTTGTTAAAGCTAGAGATATCAGTTTAAGCTAGAGATATTAGGTTTTGTTAAAGCTAGAGATATTAGCTTTTGTTAAAGCTAGAGATATCCGTTTAAGCTAGAGATATCAGGTTTTGTTAAAGCTAGAGATATCAGTATAAGCTAGAGATATCAGGTTTTGTTAAAGCTAGAGATATCAGGTTTTGTTAAAGCTAGAGATATCAGTATAAACTAGAGATATCAGGTTTTGTTAAAGCTAGAGATATCAGGTTTTGTTAAAGCTAGAGATGTCAGGTTTTGCAACGGTTGAGTCTCAATCCAACTCTGCGGTGAAAGGTGGCCAAGCTACAGCTGTCCGACCGTGAGACATCACCAAAAATTGGTTGTAGCATCCGAACTGCTTGGCATACAAATGATTGAATACGCTGTGGAAAGGGGAGACTCTCATGAACACGACTCCTACAAGCGTCACGGGATTCGTCTGAACAGCTTAGACTTTTAGAGGTTAGGTATTACATAATAGGTATTCGCTAGGCCCACCATCCTGACCCTAACACTAACCTTAACCCTAACACTAACCTTAACCAAAAACCAAATGCCAATGCATTTAGTTCAACACATTCAAACACATTCTTTTCCAATTCAAGGTATTAATCTACCTCTACACTTCCATAAACAGACATATTACAAACACTAACCCAAAACATTAACCCAAAACATTAACCCAAAACACTAACCCAAACACTAACCCAAAACATTAACCCAAAACACTAACCCAAAACACTAACCCAAAACACTAACCCAAACACTAACCCAAAACACTAACCTAAAACACTAACCTAAAACACTAACCCAAACACTAACCCAAAACACTAACCCAAACACTAACCCAAAACACTAACCCAAAATACTAACCCAAAACACTAACCCAAAACACTAACCCAAACATTAACCCAAACACTAACCTAAAACACTAACCCAAACACTAACCCAAAACACTAACCCAAACACTAACCCAAACTTCAACAGAGGAGGCCCAGATTTGAGGCTGGAATCACTAGGGAGCCAGTTTAATTATTGAATCTACGCATGGCCCAATTAACCCCCAACATTATACGCCTGCTTTGTGGGCGTGCATGTTTGCGTGCGTGCATGTGTGTACTCCTGTGAGTGCTTGTTAATTTGTGTGTGTGTGTGTGTGTGTCCGTGCATGTGTGTGTGTCCGTGCATGCGTGTGTCTACAGTCATTATCAAGGCACACAAAATAGGACATCTCGGGTGCACCACCAAGAGGATTCTGGGTCGTATTTTTATTCAGGAAGAGTTCAAATGTTTCCTGATTCACTCTCCCTGTGCATTAATAAGCACCGTATTTGCATAATGAGCAGAGTATTCACATGTGTAAAGAATAAACTTGATAGATGAAGTGTTTCCATTCCAATTCATGGCTTCCATCCCAAATGGTACCCTACTACCTATCTAGTGCACATGGCTCTGGTCAAAAGTAGTGCCCTATAAAGGGAATAGTGTGCTATTTAGGATGCATACCTTATGTCTTATGTGGTGTCTTGTGTAAACTTAAGTATGCTCCCTCTAACGGCATCCTCATGCCTCCCAGCTGAAACAGTATGGAAGACTTTCTTCAGATATTATGACATTTTGTGATGTTTTGTTGGTTTTTGGACTTCGGTGAGGGTTCTTTCAGTTGTTTGGGGACAACAACAACAAAATACTCTGGAGGCAAGCCGAAAGTTCGGGGCTGAAGTCTACTCCACCTTCGTCGGTGATTGGTAATGATTCTTCAATAAAGTATTTGTTGTCATTCAACCAGAAATGACTTCCTTTAATGCAAACATTTTCATTGAGAAATACTACTTTGAACATCCATCACTCCCTGTACATATCTACCTACATCACTCCACTATCCCTGTACATATCTACCTCCATCACTCCAGTATCCCTGTACATATCTACCTCCATCACTCCAGTATCCCTGTACATATCTACCTCCATCACTCCACTATCCCTGTACATATCTACCTCCATCACTCCAGTATCCCTGTACATATCTACCTCCATCACTCCAGTATCCCTGTACATATCTACCTCCATCACTCCAGTATCCCTGTATATATCTACCTCCATCACTCCAGTATCCCTGTACATATCTACCTCCATCACTCCCTGTACATATCTACCTACATCACTCCACTATCCCTGTACATATCTACCTCCATCACTCCAGTATCCCTGTACATATCTACCTCCATCACTCCCTGTACATATCTACCTCCATCACTCCAGTATCCCTGTACATATCTACCTCCATCACTCCAGTATCCCTGTATATATCTACCTCCATCACTCCAGTATCCCTGTACATATCTACCTCCATCACTCCCTGTACATATCTACCTACATCACTCCACTATCCCTGTACATATCTACCTCCATCACTCCAGTATCCCTGTACATATCTACCTCCATCACTCCCTGTACATATCTACCTCCATCACTCCCTGTACATATCTACCTCCATCACTCCAGTATCCCTGTACATATCTACCTCCATCACTCCAGTAACCCTGTACATATCTACCTCCATCACTCCAGTATCCCTGTACATTGTTAATATGGTACTGACCCTGTATATAGTATGATTACCCCTATATATATATACCTCCATCCCTGTACATTGTTAATATGGTACTGACCCTGTGTCACGCCTTGGTCATTGTATTTTGTGTTATTGTTATATGTTTGGGTAGGCCAGGGTGTGACATGGGTTTATATGTTGTTTTCGTATTGGGGTTTGTATTATTTGGGATCGTGGCTGATTAGGGGTGTTGTTAGGCTTGGCTGCCTGAGGCGATTCTCAATCAGAGTCAGGTGCTTATCGTTGTCTCTGATTGGGAACCATAGTTTCGCTGTGTATTTCGTGGGTGAGTGTTCCTGTCTCTGTGTAGTTTCACCAGATAGGCTGTTAATAGGTTTCACGTTCCTGTCTCTGTGTAGTTTCACCAGATAGGCTGTAATAGGTTTCACGTTCCTGTCTCTGTGTAGTTTCACCAGATAGGCTGTAATAGGTTTCACGTTCCTGTCTCTGTGTAGTTTCACCAGATAGGCTGTATTAGGTTTCACGTTCCTGTCTCTGTGTAGTGTTCACCAGATAGGCTGTAATAGGTTTCACGTTCCTGTCTCTGTGTAGTTTCACCTGATAGGCTGTAATTGGTTTCACGTTCCTGTCTCTGTGTAGTTTCACCAGATAGGCTGTAATTAGGTTTCACGTTCCTGTCTCTGTGTAGTTTCACCTGATAGGCTGTATTAGGTTTCACGTTCCTGTCTCTGTGTAGTGTTCACCAGATAGGCTGTAATAGGTTTCACGTTCCTGTCTCTGTGTAGTTTCACCAGATAGGCTGTAATTAGGTTTCACCAGATAGGCTGTAATAGGTTTCACGTTCCTGTCTCTGTGTAGTTTCACCAGATAGGCTGTAATTAGGTTTCACCAGATAGGCTGTAATATGTTTCACCAGATAGGCTGTAATATGTTTCACCAGATAGGCTGTAATAGGTTTCACCAGATAGGCTGTAATATGTTTCACCAGATAGGCTGTAATATGTTTCACCAGATAGGCTGTAATAGGTTTCACCAGATAGGCTGTAATATGTTTCACCAGATAGGCTGTAATATGTTTCACCAGATAGGCTGTAATATGTTTCACCAGATAGGCTGTAATATGTTTCACCAGATAGGCTGTAATAGGTTTCACCAGATAGGCTGTAATATGTTTCACGTTCCTGTCTCTGTGTAGTTTCACCAGATAGGCTGTAATAGGTTTCACCAGATAGGCTGTAATAGGTTTCACCAGATAGGCTGTAATAGGTTTCACCAGATAGGCTGTAATAGGTTTCACCAGATAGGCTGTAATATGTTTCACCAGATAGGCTGTAATAGGTTTCACCAGATAGGCTGTAATAGGTTTCACCAGATAGGCTGTAATAGGTTTCACCAGATAGGCTGTAATAGGTTTCACCAGATAGGCTGTAATATGTTTCACCAGATAGGCTGTAATATGTTTCACCAGATAGGCTGTAATATGTTTCACCAGATAGGCTGTAATAGGTTTCACCAGATAGGCTGTAATATGTTTCACGTTCCTGTCTCTGTGTAGTTTCACCAGATAGGCTGTAATAGGTTTCACCAGATAGGCTGTAATAGGTTTCACCAGATAGGCTGTAATAGGTTTCACCAGATAGGCTGTAATAGGTTTCACCAGATAGGCTGTAATAGGTTTCACCAGATAGGCTGTAATAGGTTTCACCAGATAGGCTGTAATAGGTTTCACCAGATAGGCTGTAATAGGTTTCACCAGATAGGCTGTAATTGGTTTCACCAGATAGGCTGTAATAGGTTTCACCAGATAGGCTGTAATTGGTTTCACCAGATAGGCTGTAATAGGTTTCACCAGATAGGCTGTAATTGGTTTCACCAGATAGGCTGTAATAGGTTTCACCAGATAGGCTGTAATAGGTTTCACCAGATAGGCTGTAATAGGTTTCACCAGATAGGCTGTAATAGGTTTCACCAGATAGGCTGTAATAGGTTTCACCAGATAGGCTGTAATAGGTTTCACCAGATAGGCTGTAATAGGTTTCACCAGATAGGCTGTAATAGGTTTCACCAGATAGGCTGTAATAGGTTTCACCAGATAGGCTGTAATAGGTTTCACCAGATAGGCTGTAATAGGTTTCACCAGATAGGCTGTAATAGGTTTCACCAGATAGGCTGTAATAGGTTTCACCAGATAGGCTGTAATAGGTTTCACCAGATAGGCTGTAATAGGTTTCACCAGATAGGCTGTAATAGGTTTCACCAGATAGGCTGTAATAGGTTTCACCAGATAGGCTGTAATAGGTTTCACCAGATAGGCTGTAATAGGTTTCACCAGATAGGCTGTAATTGGTTTCACCAGATAGGCTGTAATAGGTTTCACCAGATAGGCTGTAATTGGTTTCACCAGATAGGCTGTAATAGGTTTCACCAGATAGGCTGTAATAGGTTTCACCAGATAGGCTGTAATAGGTTTCACCAGATAGGCTGTAATAGGTTTCACCAGATAGGCTGTAATAGGTTTCACCAGATAGGCTGTAATAGGTTTCACCAGATAGGCTGTAATAGGTTTCACCAGATAGGCTGTAATAGGTTTCACCAGATAGGCTGTAATAGGTTTCACCAGATAGGCTGTAATAGGTTTCACCAGATAGGCTGTAATAGGTTTCACCAGATAGGCTGTAATAGGTTTCACCAGATAGGCTGTAATAGGTTTCACCAGATAGGCTGTAATAGGTTTCACCAGATAGGCTGTAATAGGTTTCACCAGATAGGCTGTAATAGGTTTCACCAGATAGGCTGTAATAGGTTTCACCAGATAGGCTGTAATAGGTTTCACCAGATAGGCTGTAATAGGTTTCACCAGATAGGCTGTAATAGGTTTCACCAGATAGGCTGTAATAGGTTTCACCAGATAGGCTGTAATAGGTTTCACCAGATAGGCTGTAATAGGTTTCACCAGATAGGCTGTAATAGGTTTCACCAGATAGGCTGTAATTGGTTTCACCTGATAGGCTGTAATAGGTTTCACCAGATAGGCTGTAATAGGTTTCACCAGATAGGCTGTAATAGGTTTCACCAGATAGGCTGTAATAGGTTTCACCAGATAGGCTGTAATAGGTTTCACCAGATAGGCTGTAATAGGTTTCACCAGATAGGCTGTAATAGGTTTCACCAGATAGGCTGTAATAGGTTTCACCAGATAGGCTGTAATAGGTTTCACCAGATAGGCTGTAATAGGTTTCACCAGATAGGCTGTAATAGGTTTCACCAGATAGGCTGTAATAGGTTTCACCAGATAGGCTGTAATAGGTTTCACCAGATAGGCTGTAATAGGTTTCACCAGATAGGCTGTAATAGGTTTCACCTGATAGGCTGTAATAGGTTTCACCAGATAGGCTGTAATAGGTTTCACGTTCCTGTCTCTGTGTAGTTTCACCAGATAGGCTGTAATAGGTTTCACGTTCCTGTCTCTGTGTAGTGTTCACCAGATAGGCTGTAATAGGTTTCACCAGATAGGCTGTAATAGGTTTCACCAGATAGGCTGTAATAGGTTTCACCAGATAGGCTGTAATAGGTTTCACCAGATAGGCTGTCATTGGTTTCACCAGATAGGCTGTAATAGGTTTCACCAGATAGGCTGTCATTGGTTTCACCAGATAGGCTGTAATAGGTTTCACCAGATAGGCTGTAATAGGTTTCACCAGATAGGCTGTAATTAGGTTTCACCAGATAGGCTGTAATAGGTTTCACCAGATAGGCTGTAATAGGTTTCACGTTCCTGTCTCTGTGTAGTTTCACCAGATAGGCTGTAATAGGTTTCACCAGATAGGCTGTCATTGGTTTCACCAGATAGGCTGTAATAGGTTTCACCAGATAGGCTGTAATTGGTTTCACCAGATAGGCTGTAATAGGTTTCACCAGATAGGCTGTAATAGGTTTCACCAGATAGGCTGTAATTAGGTTTCACCAGATAGGCTGTAATAGGTTTCACCAGATAGGCTGTAATTAGGTTTCACCAGATAGGCTGTAATAGGTTTCACCAGATAGGCTGTAATAGGTTTCACCAGATAGGCTGTAATAGGTTTCACCAGATAGGCTGTAATAGGTTTCACCAGATAGGCTGTAATAGGTTTCACCAGATAGGCTGTAATAGGTTTCACCAGATAGGCTGTAATAGGTTTCACCAGATAGGCTGTAATAGGTTTCACCAGATAGGCTGTAATTGGTTTCACCTGATAGGCTGTAATAGGTTTCACCAGATAGGCTGTAATAGGTTTCACCAGATAGGCTGTAATAGGTTTCACCAGATAGGCTGTAATAGGTTTCACCAGATAGGCTGTAATAGGTTTCACCAGATAGGCTGTAATAGGTTTCACCAGATAGGCTGTAATAGGTTTCACCAGATAGGCTGTAATAGGTTTCACCAGATAGGCTGTAATAGGTTTCACCAGATAGGCTGTAATAGGTTTCACCAGATAGGCTGTAATAGGTTTCACGTTCCGTTTGTTGTTGTTTGTATTTAGTTATTTCATGTATCGTTTTGTTTTCTTCATTAAAGATCATGAGTAACAAACACGCTGCATTTCGGTCCGACTCTCTTCCTTCAACAGACGAACGCCGTTACACCCTGTATATAGTATGATTACCCCTATATATATCTACCTCCATCACTCCAGTATCCCTGTACATTGTTAATATGGTACTGACCCTGTATATAGTATGATTTCCCCTATATATATCTACCTCCATCCCTGTACATTGTTAATATGGTACAGACCCTGTATATAGTATGATTACCCCTATATATATCTACCTCCATCCCTGTACATTGTTAATATGGTACTGACCCTGTATATAGTATGATTACCCCTATATATATCTACCTCCATCCCTGTACATTGTTAATATGGTACAGACCCTGTATATAGTATGATTACCCCTATATATATCTACCTCCATCCCTGTACATTGTTAATATGGTACAGACCCTGTATATAGTATGATTACCCCTATATATATCTACCTCCATCCCTGTACATTGTTAATATGGTACAGACCCTGTATATAGTATGATTACCCCTATATATATCTACCTCCATCCCTGTACATTGTTAATATGGTACTGACCCTGTATATAGTATGATTTCCCCTATATATATCTACCTCCATCCCTGTACATTGTTAATATGGTACAGACCCTGTATATAGTATGATTACCCCTATATATATATACCTCCATCCCTGTACATTGTTAATATGGTCATCACATTCCTAGTGGGTCAGAAGTTTACAGACACTCAATTAGTATTTGGTAGCATTGCCATTAAATTGTTTAATAACTTGGGTCAAACGTTTCGGGTAGCCTTCCACAAGCTTCCCACAATAAGTTAGGTGACTTTTGGTCCATTCCTCCTGACAGAGCTGGTGTAACTGAGTCAGGTTCGTAGGCCTCCTTGCTCACACACACGCTTTTCAGTTCTGCCCACAAATGTTCTATACGATGGAGGTCAGGGCTTTGTGATGTCCACTCCAATACCTTGTTATTATGTCGATATACGTTTTACTGTGGATATAGATACTTTGTACCTGTTTTCTCCAGCATCTTCACAAGGTCCTTTGCTGTTGTTCTGTTGTTCTGGGATTGATTTGCACTTTTCGTACCAAAGTACGTTCATCTCTAGGAGACAGAACGTGTCTCATTCCTGAGCGGTATGATTGCTGCGTGGTCCCATGGTGTTTATACTTGTGTACTATTGTTTGTACAGATGAACATGGTACCTTCAGACATTTAGAAATTGCTCCCAAGGATGAACCAGATTTGTGGAGGTCTACAATTATTTTTGCTGATTTCTTTTGCTTTTGTCATGATGTCAAGCAAACAGGCACTGAGTTTGAAGGTAGGCCTTGAAATACATCCACAGGTACACCTCCAATTGACTAAAATGATGTCAATTAGCCTATCAGAAGCTTCTAAATCCATGACATCATTACATGAACTTAGTCTATGTACATTTCTGACCCACTGGATTTGATTTACAGTGAATTATAAGTGAAATAATCTGTTTTGTAAACAATTGTTGGAATAATTACTCGTGTCATGTACAAAGTAGATGGCCTAACCGACTTGCCAAAACTTTAACAAGAAATGTGTTGAGTCGTTGAAAAACAAGTTTTAATGACTCCAACCTCGTGTATGTAGTAAACTTCTGACTTCATCTGTATTTCTAGTATAACATTGTTATTGATTACTGAATTGTTGGGTTTTGAGTTTTGCGTTTCAACTATACTTGTGCATGTGACATTACTAATTTGAAAATGGAAACTCCCTCTGCTTCTTTAGCGCACCTGCTGTGTCGACCTCTGACCTCCTCGGCTATTAAAAGACAACTGACATATACTCCTGAGGTGCTGACCTTTTGCACCCTCTGCAACTACTGTGATTATTATTTTACCCTGCTGGTCATCTATGAATGTTTCAACATCTTGAATAACGACCTTGCCTTAATGTACTCTTATAATCCCCACCAGGCACAGCCAGAGGACTGGCAACCCCTCAGAGCCTGTTCCCTCTCTAGGTTTCTTCCTAGGTTCCTGCTTTTCTAGGGAGTTTTTTTTCTAGTTACTGTGCTTCTACGTCTGCATTGCTTGCTGTTTGGAGCATTAGGCTGGGTTTCTGTATAGCACTTTGTGACATCTGCCGATGTAAAAAGTGCTTTATAAATAGATTTGATTGATTGATTGATCATGTCTAGTCTCCAGGGATGGAGGGATCAATTGAGGGATGCAAGGAGGGAGGAGGGTTGGTGGGAGGAAGAGAAGGATGAAAGGAGGGTGGGTGGGAGGGAGGGAGGGATGGAAAAAGAGAGGGTGGATGGGAGGGAGGGATGGAAGGAGAAAGGAAGATGGGAGGGAAAAAGTGAGGAGGGAGGGTGGGAGGGAGGGAGGGAGAGAAAAAGAGAGGAAGGAGAGAAGGATGGAAACGGAGGGAGGGAGGGAGGGAGGGGAAAAAGAGAGGAGGGAGGGAAAAGAGAAGAAGGAGAGAAGGATGGAAAAAGAGGGAGGGAGGGAGGGAGGGAAAAAGAGAGGAAGGAGAGAAGGATGGAAAGAGGGAGGGAGGGAGGGAGGGAGGGAGGGAGGGAGGGAGGGAGGGAGGGAGGGAGGGAGGGAGGGAGGGAGGGAGGGAGGGAGGGAGGGAAAAAATTAGGAAGGAGAGAAGGATGGAAAAAGAGGGAGGGAGGGGAAAAAGAGAGGAGGGAGGGAAAAAGAGAGGAAGGAGAGAAGGATGGAAAAAGAGGGAGGGAGGGAGGGAAGGAAAAAGATCACATTTGGCTACAAATATTAATGTGGGTTATTATAATACTTAATAATACACTACCTGTTAGGGTGCACACCATGAAATATATTGAGGCAAAAATGGCATACAGTAGACAAATAGTTAAATACAATTCAATGGAATGAACATGAAAGTGTTTCTGTTCAAAGACCACATTCACTGGCATTTTCTACAGGAAATCTGCCTCCAGAAATAAAAGCTTCTCCCAAGTGGCTGTGACACCTACTCCCGTTGCCTGCTGCACTGCTGGCAATCTGTTCACCGTCTGTCCTGACCTGTCTCCCCCTATCTGTTATAGGTACCCCACCACACTCACCCCTCTCTGTTCACCGTCTGCCCTGACCTGTCTGTTATAGGTACCCAACCACACTCACCCCTCTCCCCCTATCTGTTATAGGTACCCCACCACACTCACCCCTCTCCCCTATCTGTTATAGGTACCCCACCACACTCACCCCTCTCCCCCTATCTGTTATAGGTACACCCACCACACTCACCCCTCTCCCCCTATCTGTTATAGGTACCCCACCACACTCACCCCTCTCCCCCTATCTGTTATAGGTACACCCACCACACTCACCCCTCTCTGTTCACCGTCTGCCCTGACCTGTCTGTTATAGGTACCCCACCACACTCCCCCTCTCCCCCTATCTGTTATAGGTACCCCACCACACTCACCCCTCTCCCCTATCTGTTATAGGTACCCCACCACACTCCCCCTCTCCCCCTATCTGTTATAGGTACCCCACCACACTCCCCCTCTCCCCTGTCTGTTATAGGTACCCCCACCACACTCCCCCTCTCCCCCTATCTGTTATAGGTACCCAACCACCTCTCCCCCTCTCTGTTCACTGTCTGCCCTGACCTGTCTCCCCCTATCTGTTATAGGTACCCCACCACACTCCCCCTCTCTCCCAAGCATTCGCTCGTACCCAACCACTCCCCCCCCCAGACACAGGCACTGTTGGGGCGAGTGACTGCGAACTTACAATGGCTAGCCCCAAGTCGTTATATATATATTTAGTTTCTTGTGCATTTTTCTATTTTTCTATTTGCCTCATGACTCCTGCGTGCTTTGTTGACTACGGACTTTCTCTACCCGACCGTGGGACTGTTTGTTCCAACACTCGGGACTCTGGCTCTCTATTGGTTACACAGACTCTTGGCCTCCCATCCTATTCTAACCACCTCTCGCCGGCTTTGTATTCATGTTACCTGAAGAGATTTCTGTACAATATGATCTTGTTGCCATCTGATGCACATTCAGATGTCATAAATCAGCACTGCAGAGCTCTCCCTGTCCTCTGCCGTGCCTTGATTGCTGTATTACTGTTGACAATATCTGGAAATGTGCATGTTCACCCTGGCCCATCTACTGTTGCTAGCTCCAATTCTGACTTGTGCTCTGATATCTGCTTCACTGATTTCTGCTCTCGTTAAAGACTGGGTTTTCTGCACGTTAACACTGGAAGCATATTACCTAAAATGGATCATTTGACAGTGTGGGTTCACAGCTCCAATCCAGATGTGTTGGTCAGTACTGAGACGTGGTTCAGAAAGAGTGTTTTGAATACTGATGTTAACCTTTCTGGTTATAAGCTAGACAGATCTTCCAAAGGTGGGGGAGTGGCAATCTTTACCAAGGATCACCTTCAGTGCTCGGTTGTCTCCACCAAGTCTGTCCCCCAAACAATTTGATTTGCTGGTTTTAAGCATTAACCATCCCATGGAAGGGACACCAATCCCGAATAAATTTTAAAGAAGAAAGGGTCTAAACCATCTGACCCAGATGTTTTTTTGGGGTCAAGTTTCAGGAGCTCCTTTAGCACCTCAACCTCAGTGACTACCTGCAGGGAGAAACTTTGTATCGAGGCAGGGGAAAGGAGGTAGAGGCATCGGAGAAAATCACATTTGAAGGGGTGGGAGATGAGGAAATGTTGGATAGGCAAGGAGGCATGGCTGAGTCAAATAGGAATCCTGACTTAATGATGTGGTGATTAAAGAGCTCAGCCATGTGCTTCTTGTTAGTAACAACCACATCATCAACATTAAGGGCCACGGGCAGCTGGGAGGAGGAGGGCTTATTCCAGGTCTTTCATCATTTTCCAGAACTTCTTGGGGTTCGACTCACAGAGAGAGAACTGCTCCTTAAAGTCACTAACTTTGGCCTTCCGGATAGCCCGAGTGCACTTATTTCTCATTTGCCTGAACGAGAGCCAGTCAGCCTGAGTATGCGTGTGCCGAGCCTTTCGCCAAATGCAATTCTTGAGGTGGAGTAACTCTGCAAGATCACGGTCGAACCAGAAGCTAAACCTGTTTTTAATTCTCATTTTCTTTATGGGTCCTGTTTATTAAAAATACCACTGAAAATATCAAAAGAAGGTCCAAGCGTCTTTGACAGAGGGGATCAAGCTGATTCAATACCATTTTACAGAGGCCAGTTCATGAAGGAAGGCTTGCTTGTTAAAGTCTTTTTTCAGGCCTCTATGACAAATCAGGACAGGTTGTTTCAAAGAGCAGGCACTATGAACACAGGCTGTAAAACTGTGATCACTAAGGTCATTACAGAAAACCCCAGACTGATTCCTATCAGGATTATTAGTGAGGATAACATCGAGGAGAGTAGCCTGTTCTGGGTGTTTGGAGTCATAACCTGTGGGATTGGTAATAATCTGATAAGGATTTAGGGAGTCCCATTGCTTTAGGACTTGGTCAAGTGGTTTAAGCATGTCCCAGTTTAGGTCACCTAGCAGGACAAATTCAGACTTAGTGTAAGGGGCCAGGAAAGAGCTTAGGGCAGGTAGGGTACAGGCCGGTGCTGATGGAGGACAATAGCATCCAGCAACAGTCGACGAAGATCTATTTGAGAGTTTGACCTCTGCACACAGAATCCGTTAGCGGGATGAAATTCGACAACATACGGTGATCGCTACATAAATAGTCATATTAAACATTCATGAAAATACAAGTGTCTCACATGTTTCAAAAGCCTAGAATCTTGCTAATCCAACTGCGTTGTCAGAGTTAAAAAATGATTTACTGTGAAAGAATACGAGGATAGAGCCTCATAAAAAACAACTATTTCAACCAGCACAGGCGTAACAAAATCACAAACTGCAATAAAATAAATCGTGTAGCTTTGACGATCTTCCTCTGTTTGCAATCCCAATGCTCATTGTTACACAACGAATGGTCTTCTGTTGATAAAATCCATTTTTATAGCCTAACCTAACCTCCTTAACCTTGTTCGGAACACCTCCAAAACAAAGGTTATGTGGTTTGGTAAGAAGAATGGCCCTCTCCCCTCCAGTGTGATTACTACCTCTGAGGGTTTAGAGCTTGAGGTAGTCACCTCATACAAGTACTTGGGAGTATGGCTAGACGGTGCACTGTCCTTCTCTCAGCACAGATCAAAGCTGCAGGCTTTAAGTTAAATCTGTACTTGGTTTCCTCTAGTGAAATCTCTCCTCTTTCACCCCAGTTGCTAAACAAACCCTGATTCAGATGACCCTCCTACCCATGCCAGATTATGGAGACATCATTTATAGATCGGCAGGTAAGGGTGATATCCAATGACTAGATGCTCCTTATAAGACACATCACTGCACTCTATACTCCTCTGTAAACTGGTCATCTCTGTATACCCGTCGCAAGACCCACTGGTTGATGCTTATTTATAAAACCCTCTTAGGTCTCACTCCCCCCTATCTGAGATACCTACTGCAGCCCTCATCCTCCACATACAACACCCGTTCTGCCAGTCACATTCTGTTAAAGGTCCCCAAAGCTCACACATCCCTGGGCCTCTCCTCTTTTCAGTTCCTCCTTTCAGTTCGCTGCAGCATGCGACTGGAACGAACTGCAACAAACACTCAAACTGGACAGTTTTATCTTAATCTCTTCATTCAAAGACTCAATCATGGACACTCTACTGACAGTTGTGGGTCCTTTCTGTGATGTATTGGTCTCTACCTTCTTGCCCTTTGCGCTGTTGTCTGTCCCCAATAATGTTCGTACCATGTTTTGTGCTGCTACATGTTGTGTTGCTACCATGTTGTTGTCATGTTGTGTTGCTACCATGTTGTGTTGCTACCATGTTGTTGTCATGTTGTGTTGTTACCATGTTGTGTTGCTACCATGTTGTTGTCATGTTGTGTTGCTACCATGTTGTTGTCATGTTGTGTTGCTACCATGTTGTTGTCATGTTGTGTTGCTACCATGTTGTTGTCATCTTGTGTTGTTACCATGTTGTTGTTATGATGTGTTGCTACCATGTTGTGTTGTTACCATGTTGTTGTTATGATGTGTTGCTACCATGTTGTGCTGCTACCATGTTGTTGTCATGTTGTGCTGCTACCATGTTGTTCTGCTGCCATGTAGTGTTGTCATGTTGTGTTGCCACCATGTTGTTGTTATGTTGTGTTGCTACCATGTTGTTGTCATGTTGTGCTGCTACCATGTTGTGTTGCCACCATGTTGTTGTCATGTTGTGTTGCTACCATGTTGTTGTCATGTTGTGCTGCTACCATGTTGTGTTGCTGCCATGTTGTTGTCATGTTGTGTTGCTACCATGTTGTTGTCATGTTGTGTTGCTACCATGTTGTGTTGCCACCATGTTGTGTTGCCACCATGTTGTGTTGCTACCATGTTGTACCATGTTGTGTTGCTACCATGTTGTACCATGTTGTATTGCCACCATGTTGTATTGCCACCATGTTGTGTTGCCACCATGTTGTATTGCCACCATGTTGTGTTGCCACCATGTTGTATTGCCACCATGTTGTGTTGCCACCATGTTGTATTGCCACCATGTTGTGTTGCCACCATGTTGTGTTGCCACCATGTTGTGTTGCCACCATGTTGTATTGCCACCATGTTGTGTTGCCACCATGTTGTGTTGCCACCATGTTGTGTTGCCACCATGTTGTATTGCCACCATGTTGTATTGCCACCATGTTGTGTTGCCACCATGTTGTATTGCCACCATGTTGTATTGCCACCATGTTGTATTGCCACCATGTTGTGTTGCCACCATGTTGTGTTGCCACCATGTTGTATTGCCACCATGTTGTATTGCCACCATGTTGTGTTGCCACCATGTTGTGTTGCCACCATGTTGTATTGCCACCATGTTGTATTGCTACCATGTTGTGCTGCTACCATGTTGTTGTCATGTTGTGTTGCCACCATGTTGTGTTGCTACCATGTTGTTGTCATGTTGTGTTGCTACCATGTTGTGTTGCTACCATGTTGTGTTGCCACCATGTTGTGTTGCTACCATGTTGTGTTGCTACCATGTTGTGTTGCTACCATGTTGTGTTGCCACCATGTTGTGTTGCTACCATGTTGTGTTGCTACCATGTTGTTGTCATGTTGTGTTGCTACCATGTTGTGTTGCTACCATGTTGTGTTGCTACCATGTTGTGTTGCCACCATGTTGTGTTGCCACCATGTTGTGTTGCCACCATGTTGTGTTGCTACCACGTTGTTGTCATGTTGTGTTGCTACCATGTTGTTGTCATGTTGTGTTGCTACCATGTTGTTGTCATGTTGTGTTGCTACCATGCTGTTGTCATGTTGTGTTGCTACCATGCTGTTGTCATGTTGTGTTGCCACCATGTTGTGTTGCTACCACGTTGTTGTCATGTTGTGTTGCTACCATGCTGTTGTCATGTTGTGTTGCCACCATGTTGTGTTGCTACCACGTTGTTGTCATGTTGTGTTGCTACCATGTTGTTGTCATGTTGTGTTGCTACCATGCTGTTGTCATGTTGAGTTGCTACCATGTTGTTGTCATGTTGTGTTGCTACCATGTTGTTGTCATGTTGTGTTGCTACCATGTTGTTGTCATGTTGTGTTGCTACCATGCTGTGTTGTCATGTGTTGCTGCCTTGCTATGTTGTTGTTTTAGGTCTCTCTTTATGTAGTGTTGTGTTGTCTCTCTTGTTGTGATGTGTGTTTTGTTCTAGATTTATTTATATGTATATATTTTAATCCCAGCCCCCGTCCCCACAGGAGGCCTTTTTCCTTTTGGTAGGTCGTCATTGTAAATAAGAAATGGCTCTTAATTAACTGACTTGCTTAGTTAAATAAACTATAAATAAAAACCGTAATGTCTTAAAGTAAGTATTACTAAATAAAGGTGAAATAAAATAAATAAGAGTGAGTGCTAATACCTTCAAGTAGATTTATTTTTTGCTAGGGTGTTGTGGAACGGAATGAAGGATTGGAGGACTGTTTTTGCTAGGGTGTTGTGGAACGGAATGAAGGATTGGAGGACTGTTTTTGCTAGGGTGTTGTGGAACGGAATGAAGGACTGGCGGACTGTTTTTGAGATTCTGAGTTAACTCCAAACCTTAAGATTTCAGAGTCGAAATTAACCTTAAACACTTTGAAATTTGACATTTGAGGAACATGGAAGAACGTCTAATTCTGATGTGAGACTGTGAGAGCTTGAGTGAAAAATACAAAAAATAAAGAAAGAACTGGCAAGGAAAGAGAGAGACAGAGACAGAGAGAGAGAGAGAGAGAGAGAGAGAGAGAGAGAGACAGAGAGACAGAGAGAGAGAGAGACTGAGAGAGAGAGAGAGAGAGAGACTGAGAGAGAGAGAGAGAGAGAGAGAGAGAGAGAGAGAGAGAGAGACAGAGAGACAGAGAGAGAGAGACTGAGAGAGAGAGAGAGAGAGACTGAGAGAGACAGAGAGAGAGAGAGAGAGAGAGAGAGAGAGAGAGAGAGAGAGAGAGAGAGAGGAGGGGAGAGAGAGAGAGACTGAGAGAGAGAGAGAGAGAGAGAGAGAATGAAAGAGTGTGGGGGAGTTACCATGGAAACTACATTTGGATAGATTAAGTTAAGGGTTCTGTGTGTGTGTGTGTGTGTGTGTGTGTGTGTGTGTGTGTGTGTGTGTGTGTGTGTGTGTGTGTGTGTGTGTGTGTGTGTGTGTGTGTGTGTGTGTGTGTGTGTGTGTGTGTGTGTGTGTGTGTGTGTGTGTGTGTGTGTGTGTGTGTGTGTGTTTGTGCGTGTGTGTGTGTGTGCTTGTGTGTGTGTATGCTTGTGTGTGTGTGTGCTTGTGTGTTTGTATGTGTGTACAAACACATGATATCCATCATTGTAAAGCACAGACCAACAGAGAACAGACTATAGATAGACTAGAGCAGCAGATATAATATTGACTTACTGTATATTCATATATTGTGGGAAAGCCCATTCCTGAGGAATATGTGCGCATGAGAATGGGGATTGCACAGTAAAAACACCTGCATAACAAGGGGGACTATTCCCACTTGATGTTAAAAATATGTCAAAAATACCAAAGTACTTGTCTTTGATACATTTATGTTGTCTACTGCTACTGCTAAAACAATGTTATTTTCAGTACATTGAAACTTTATATCATAACAATGTGTACTCCATTCAATAGAACTGGCCACTATACTCTCTGTGTGTGTCTTGTGAGATGTATGGTACATCATTTTCACCTTTGACCTCAGTTCTTCTTTTTTTTTTTGAAGTTGAGGCTTTAGAATGGTACATTTTTTAAAACATTTTAATTCCATTTTAAAGCACTCTTGGTTTGTTTTCTCCAGTCATAATTGTAGATATCAATCCCCTATCTCAGTGTCTCTCGTTGGCTCTTTTGTCATCCCTAATGGTGTGAGAGTGTCTGTGATGAGGTATCTAGTACCCCTCTGATGTCGTGAACATACAGCCCATTCACAGCAGTAATGGGGGTCGCCAACCTTTTCTAGAACGAGAGCTACTTTAAAATAACGAACCACGTCGTGAGCTACTCATTTTTTTATAGAGCTTTCAAATAGGCACATTCTCTTCCTCTCCCATGGTGAACATGAGATGTGTTTCGTGTCAACATAGCTGGTCAATAATGTTTAATACACAACTCTAAGGGGGCCCATAAATTTATATTTGGTATTTTCCTTAATGTAGTTTTTCTCTGTTATATTTTGTCCTGTTTTGGAAAAAATAATGATTTACTTTTTTTTAACTCTCAGTATTTAATTAATTAATAGAGAAACAACAGAAATTACTGTTCTGAGTCCATTTCAAAGCTTTAAATCACAACAGAATACTTTTTGTTTTTGAGGTCTGACCAAAATAAAAATAAATATTTGTTGTTGTAATTCCTCTATAATGTGTAATTCCTCTATGTGTAATTCCTCTATAATGTGTAATTCCTCTATAATGTGTAATTCCTCTATAATGTGTAATTCCTCTATGTGTAATTCCTCTATAATGTGTAATTCCTCTAAAATGTGTAATTCCTCTATAATGTGTAATTCCTCTATAATGTGTAATTCCTCTATGTGTAATTCCTCTATAATGTGTAATTCCTCTATAATGTGTAATTCCTCTATAAGGTGTAATTCCCCTATAATGTGTAATTCCTCTATGTGTAATTCCTCTATAATGTGTAATTCGCCTATAATGTGTAATTCCTCTATGTGTAATTCCTCTATAAGGTGTAATTCCCCTATAATGTGTAATTCCTCTATGTGTAATTCCTCTATAAGGTGTAATTCCCCTATAATGTGTAATTCCTCTATGTGTAATTCCTCTATAATGTGTAATTCCCCTATAATGTGTAATTCATCTATAATGTGTAATTCCCCTATAATGTGTAATTCCTCTATAATGTGTAATTCCCCTATAATGTGTAATTCCTCTATAATGTGTAATTCCCCTATAATGTGTAATTCCCCTATAATGTGTAATTCCTCTATAATGTGTAATTCCCCTATAATGTGTAATTCCTCTATAATGTGTAAATCCCCTATAATATTTCTGGTGCTGCAGCATGTCATGACAGAGTTGGCTAAACAATGGCCACCATATTGACACAAATAATCCTAATCTGTCAACTAAACCTACTTTGCAGTTAACATTTAATTTGAGAAAGTCTTTCTGTCTTCTCACAAAGACGATTATTATTAGCATAGCTGTCATCAAGGCAAAAGGTGGCTATTTGAATAATTTTAAATATATATTTTGATTTGTTTAACACTTTTTTGGGGGTTACTAAATGATTTCATATGTGTTATTTCATAGTTTTAATATCTTCACTATTTTTCTCCAATGTAGAAAATAGTTTAAAGAAAATCTAAATAACTTGAATGAGTAGGTGTGTCCAAACGTTGGTCTGGTAGTGTTTAATATAATGCCTCGTCACACTTCCATATCTGCTATGTACAGACCGTTCCTTGGACTTCATGGCTTGGTTTCTGCTCTGACATGCACTGTCAACTGTAGGACCTTATAAAGACAGGTGTGTTTCTTTCTAAATCATGTCCAAACCGTTTAATTGGCCACAGGTGGACTCCAATCAAGTTGTGTCGACGTCAAAGATGACGTTTGGAAATTGGACTGAGGTCAATTTGGAGTGTCATAGTAAAAGGATGTGAATACTTATGTGAATGAGATATTTCTGCATTTCATTTTCAATTAATTTGCTTAAATGTTGAACAACATTTTTCACTTTATTGTGTGTAGATGAGTGAGAATGTCATTATGGGGTATTGTGTGTAGATGGGAGAGAATGTCATTATGGGGTATTGTGTGTAGATGGGAGAGAATGTCATTATGGAGTATTGTGTGTAGATGAGTGAGAATGTCATTATGGGGTATTGTGTGTAGATGAGTGAGAATGTCATTATGGGGTATTGTGTGTAGATGAGTGAGAATGTCATTATGGGGTATTGTGTGTAGATGAGTGAGAATGTCATTATGGAGTATTGTGTGTAGATGAGTGAGAATGTCATTATGGGGTATTGTGTGTAGATGGGAGAGAAAACAAATTAATTCAAGCTGTAACACAACATAATGTGGAATACAGTGACTTGCAAAAGTATTCATCCCCCTTGGCGTTTTTCCTATTCTGTTGCATTACAACCACTAATTTAAATGTATTTTTATTTGGATTTCATGTAATGGACACAAAGTAGACCAAATTGGTGAAGAAAAAAAAGTTGTTCAAAAAAATTCACAAAAATATAAAACGGGAGAGTGGTGTGTGCGTATTCACCCCTTTGCTATGAAGCCCCTCCCCTTTGCTATGAATCCCCTCCCCTTTGCTATGAATCCCCCCCCACCTTTGCTAAGAAGCCCCTCCCCTTTGCTATGAAGCCCCCCTTTGCTATGAAGCCCCTAAATTAGATCCGGTGCAACCAATTACCTTCAGAAGTCACATAATGAGTTAACCGAAAGGCCCCATAATTAGCAACACCACTAAGTAAGGGGAACCACCAAGCAAGCGGCATCATGAAGACCAAGGAGCTCTCCAAACAGGTCAGGGACAAAGTTGTGGAGAAGTACAAGTACAGGTTATAAAAAAATATCAGAAACTTTGAACATCCTACGGAACACCATTAAATCCCTTATTACATTTTTTTAAGATTATGGCACCACAACAAACCTGCCAAGAGAGGGCCACCCACCAAAACTCACAAACCAGGCAAGGAGGGCATTAATCAGAGAGGCAACAAAGAGACCAAAGATAACCCTGAAGGAGCTGCAAAGTTCCACAGTGGAGATTGGAGTATCTGTCCATAGGACCACTTTAAGCCGTACACTCCACACAGCTGAGTCTTACCGAAAAGTGGCCAGAAAAAAAAACATTTGCTTAATTAAAGAAAAAAAATTGCGAACACGTTTGATGTTTGCCAAAAGGCATGTGGGAGATTCCCCAAACAACAGTACCGTGGAGTATCGAAGAGCCCTCACTGCTGCTCCATCATCCTATTTTTACAACTTAATTGAGGAGAATAAGAACAATCCAAAAGGTATTTTTGTGTCACAAACTAACTAAAAAGCAGCATTACCCAAGAGAGGATGGCTTTCACTTCAGCAGTAATACATTGATGAACTTCTTTGAGGAAAAGATCATGATCATTAGAAATCAAATTACGGACTCCTCTTTAAATCTGCGTATTCCTCCAAACCTCAGTTGTCCTGAGTCTGCACATCTCTGCCAGGACCGAGGATCAAGAGACACTCAAGTGTTTTAGTACTATATCACTTGACACGTTGATGAAAATGATCATGGCCTCTAAATCTTCAAGCTTGCATACTGGACCCTATTCCAACTAAACTACTGAAAGAGCTGCTTCCTGTGCTTGGCCCTCCTATGTTGAACATAATAAACGCCTCTCTATCCACCGGATGTGTACCAAACTCACTAAAAGTGGCAGTAATAAAGCCTGTCTTGAAAAAGCCAAACCTTGACCCAGAAAATATTAAACACTATTGGTCTATATCAAATATCCATTTCCTCTCAAAATTTTTATAAAAATATAAAAAGTGTAGGAACTCACTGCCTTCCTGAAGACAAACAACGTATACAACACGCTTCAGTCTGATTTTTGACCCCATCATAGCACTGAGACTGCACTTGTGAAGGTGGTAAATTACTTTTTAATGGCGTCAGACCGAGGCTCTGCATCTGTCCTCGTGCTCCTAGACCTTAGTGCTGCTTTTGATACCATCGATCACCACATTCTTTTGGAGAGATTGGAAATCCAAATCGGTCTACACGGACAAGTTCTGACCTGGTTTAGATCTTATCTGTCGGATAGATATCAGTTTGTATTTGTGGATGGCTTGTCCTCTGACAAATCAACTGCAAATTTCTGTGTTCCTCAAGGTTCTGTTTTAGGACCACTATTGTTTTCACTATATATTTTACCTCTTGGGGATGTCATTTGAAAACATAATGTTAACTTTCACTGCCATGCGGATGACACACAGCTGTGCATTTCAATGAAACATGATGAAGCCCCAAAATTGCCCTCGCTGGAATCCTGTGTTTCAGACATAAGCAAGTGGATGGCTGCAAACTTTCTACTTTTAAAATCGGACAAAACAGAGATGCTTGTTCTATGTCCCAAGAAATAAAGATCTTCTGTTGAATCTGACAATTAATCTTGATGGTTGACAGTCGTCTCAAATAAAACTGTGAAGGACCTCGGCATCTCTCTGGACCCTTATCTCTCTTTTGACGAACATATCAAGACTGTTTCAAGGACAGCTTTTTTCCATCTATGTAACATTGCAAAAATCAGAATCTTTCTGTCCAAAAATGATGCAGAAAAATGTACCCATCCTTTTGTCACTTCTCTCGGAGGAACTGAGTCCCAGGACCTAGGACCATGCCTCAGGACTACCTGGTCTGATGACTCCTTGCTGTCCCCAGTTCACCTGGCCCTAGGACCATGCCTCAAGACTACCTGGTCTGATGACTCCTTGCTGTCCCCAGTCCATCTGGCCGCGCTGCAGCTCCAGTTTCAACTGTTCTGCCTTATTATTATTGGACCATGCTGGTCATTTATGAACATTTGAACATCTTGGCCATGTTCTGTTATAATCTCCACCCGGCACTGTCCTGTGTGAATTTAAGTATGCTCTCTCTAATTCTCTCTTTCTCTCTTTCTTTCTCTCTCTCAGAGGACCTGAGCCCTAGGACTATGCCTCACGACTACCTGGCATGATGACGCCTTGCTGTCCCCAGTCCACCTGGCCGTGCTGCTGCTCCAGTTTCAACTGTTCTGCCTGCGGCTATGGAACCCTGACCTGTTCACCGGATGTGCTACCTGTCCCAGACCTGCTGTTTTCAACTCTCTAGAGACAGCAGGAGCGGTAAAGATACTCTGAATGATCGGCTATGAAAAGTCAACTGACATGTACTCCAGAGGTGCTGACTTGTTGCACCCTCGACAACCACTGTGATTTTTATTATTTTCATTATGACCCTTATTATGACCCTCCTGGTCATCTATGAACATTTGAACATACATCTTGGCCATGTTCTGTTATAATCTCCACCAGCACAGCCAGAAAAGGACTGGCCACAGCTCATAGTCTCATTCCTCTCTAGGTTTCTTCTTAGGTTCTGGCCTTTCTAGAGAGTTTTTCCTAGCCACCGTACTTCTATACTAGCATTGCTTGCTGTTTGGTGTTTTAGGCTGGCTTTCTGTACAGCACTTTGAGATATAAGCTGATGTAAGAAGGGCTTTATAAATACATTTGATTTGATATGGAAGAAGGTACTCTGGTCAGATGAGACTAAAATGGAGCTTTTTTGTCCATCAAGGAAAACGCTATGTCTGGCGCAAACCCAACACCTCTCATCACCCCAAGAACATCATCCACACAGTGAAGGTGGTGGCAGTGTCATGCTGTGGGGATGTTTTTCATCGGCAGGGAAACTGGTCAGAATTTAAAGGAATGATGGATGGTGCTAAATAAAAGGACATTCTTGAGGGAAACCTGTTTCAGTCTTCCAGAGATTTGACACTGGGACGGAGGTTCACCTTCCAGCAGGACAATGACCCTAAGCATACAGCTAAAGCAACACTTGAGTGGTTTAAGGGGAAACATTTAAATGTCTTGGAATGGCCTAGTCAAAGCTTCAATCCAATTGAGAATCTGTGGTACAACTTGAAGATTGCTGTACACCAGCGGAACTGTGAATAGTTATGCATGCTCAAGTTTTCCGTTTTTTTGTCTTATTTCTTGTTTGTTTCACAGTAGAAAAGAGTTTTGCATCTTCAAAGTGGTAGGCATGGTGTATAAATCAAGTGATACAACCCCCCCCCACCCCAAAACAATGTTAATTCCAGGTTGTAAGGCAACAAAATAGGAAAAATGCCAAGGGGTATGGATAATTTCTGAAAGCAATGTATTACGGTGTGAAATTGGACACATTTTGCCACATCTTATGTGTGTTCACATATATGAATGACAACAAAACAAAACCAAAACCCTGATGGTTGAGGCCCCCAAAGGCACATAGTCTGTCTATGATAACTACAAGATGGTGATTGCTGGTTCGCCTAATTTTATCTACAGTTCCTTCAGATCCATGAGACTTTGTCATTTTCTTGTGTAACAGCCTAAATTCAAAATTGAATAAATCTTTTTTTTTAAATCACATAATGTCAAAGTGGAAATTAAACATTTGACAAATTAGTTAAAAATGAAAAGCTGAAATATCTTGAGTCGATAGGTATTCAATCCCTTTTGTTTTTGCAAAAGCCTAAATCATTTCAGGAGTGAAAATGTGCTTAACAAGTCACATAATAAGTTACATGGACTCACAATAATAGTATTTAACATGATTTGTTTAATCATCACCTCATCTCTGTACCCCATACATACAAGTATCTGTAATGTCCTTCAGTCGAGCAGTGAATCTCAAACACTGATTCGCCTCACAAAGAAGGGCACCTATTGGTAGATGGAAACAAAATAAAAAAGCAGAAATAAAATTAAAAAGCAGACATTGAATATCCCTTTGCGTATGGTGAAGTAAGTTATTAATTCCACTTTGATTGATGTAGCAATACACCAAGTCACTTCAAAGATACAGGCGTCCTTCCTCACTCAGCTGCTGGAGAAGAAGGAAAACACTCAGGGATTTCACCATGAGGCCTATGATGACATTAAAACACTTACAAAGTTTAATTGCTGTGATAGGAGAAAACGGATAATGGATCAACAACATTGTAGTTTCTCCACAATTACTAACCTAATGGACAGAGTGAGTAGAGG
Source organism: Oncorhynchus gorbuscha (assembly GCF_021184085.1). Lineage (NCBI taxonomy): Eukaryota > Metazoa > Chordata > Actinopteri > Salmoniformes > Salmonidae > Oncorhynchus > Oncorhynchus gorbuscha. Next base: position 26,472 of record NW_025746729.1, read on the forward strand.
AAGCCTGTACAAAATAAAAAATATTCCAAAACACGCATCCTGTTTGCAACAAGGCACTAAAGTCATACTGCAAAACATGTGACTAGTAATTACATTTTTGTCTTGAATACAAAGTATTTGTTTGTTTGGAGCAAATCCAAAACAACACATAGCTAGGCATCACTTTCAAGCATACTGGTGGCAGCATCATGTTATGGGTATGCTTGTAATCTGAGGGGTATTTCAGGATAAAAAATAAATGGAATGGAGCTAAGCACAGGCAAAATCCATAGGCAAACCTGGTTCAGTCTGTTTTCCACCAGACACTGGGATATGAATTCACCTTTCAGCAGGAAAATAACCTAAAACACAAGGCCAAATTGAGTTGTTAACAGGGGCTAGTTGATCAACTGGACATTTCCCACAGGCAGTGGTGAAGTACCCACTTGTCATACTTGAGCCAAAGTAAAGATACCTGAACAGAAAATGAGTCAAGCCCAAGTGAAAATCATCCAGCAAAATACTACTTGAGTAGTATCAGGCTAGACCAAGGTTAGAACAAAAGCCTGCACTCCTTGTATCCTGGATGATGTATTGATATACAATAATGCAACATTACAACCCAATACCTTTGTCTTCATAGAATGATTCCCTCAGTCAATGTATCAGGGATGAAATGGATAAGGTAGGTTACTTCAAAGCCTAGGTATCTAAGTAGACATGTTTATAAGGCTCAAATATGAATGTTTCAGGGGAGATCTATGCACAGCAAGTTATTTGTCAATATTTGTCAAAGTTGTCGGAACTACATGGTTACTGTTTAGAGGGGAACCCCAGCAGATCAATATAGGCTGTCTACGGTGGCCGTGGAAAGGCACAGCGATATTAACACTTAGTTAGCTATAGTTAACTAACAAACTAACGAACCAATTCAATACATAGCGTGCAACAGTTGTCAAATTAGTCTTGTTTTCTGGCATTATTTTGTACCTGCTACTCACATGTCTTTCTCTCCTCAGGGAATGGCCCACTTGTTCCGGCACACACACACACACACACACACACACACACACACACACACACACACACACACACACACACACACACACACACACACACACACACACACACACACACACACACACACACACACACACACACACACACACACACACACACACACACACACACACACACACACACACACGCAGCACACACATACACAGCACACACACAGACAGCACACAGACAGCACACACACAGACACGCAGCACACACATACACAGCACACACATACACAGCACACACACAGACAGCACACAGACACGCAGCACACACATACACAGCACACACACAGACAGCACACACATACACAGCCCACACACACAGCACACACACAGACAGCACACACATACACAGCACACACACACAGCACACACACAGACAGCACACACATACACACCTCACACACAGCACACACACAGACACACAGCACACACACAGACACGCAGCACACAAACACGCAGTACACACAGACACGCAGTACACACAGACACGCAGCACACACAGACACGCAGCACACGCAGCACACACAGACACGCAGCACACGCAGACACGCAGCACACGCAGACACGCAGCACACGCACAATGCAGCACACACAGACACGCAGCACACGCAGACACGCAGCACACACAGACACGCAGCACACGCAGACATGCAGCACACGCACACACGCAGCACACACAGACACGCAGCACACACATGTGACGAAAGAAATAAAAGCTGAAATAAATAATTATCTCTACCATTATTCTGACATTTCACATTCTTAAAATAAAGTGGTGATCCTAACTGACCTAAGACAGTGTCACGAATCCCGCCGAAGATGGTGCCTCTTCCTGTTCGGGCGGCGCTCAGCTACTAGCTGCCACCGATCCCCTTTTCTGTTTAATTTAGTTGTGTCTGATTAGTTGCACATGTTTCCTGTTTAGGTTTGGTTGTGGGCTTTTGTACTTGTTTTCTGTTTATAGTGTTTGATTATTATTGTGGTCTCTTTTCGATCAGTTTCGTCCTGTTTGGTTGGACTGGGACTTGGGCGCACCCTTATGTGTGTGGCGTGACCGTCTCTCTAGTTTGGTTGGACTGGGACTTGAGCGCACCCTTATGTGTGTGGCGTGACCGTCTCTCTAGTTTGGTTGGACTGGGACTTGAGCGCCCTTATGTGTGTGGCGTGACCGTCTCTCTAGTTTGGTTGGACTGGGACTTGAGCGCCCTTATGTGTGTGGCGTGACCGTCTCTCTAGTTTGGTTGGACTGGGACTTGGGCGCCCTTATGTGTGTGGCGTGACCGTCTCTCTAGTTTGGTTGGACTGGGACTTGAGCGCCCTTATGTGTGTGGCGTGACCGTCTCTCTAGTTTGGTTGGACTGGGACTTGAGCGCCCTTATGTGTGTGGCGTGACCGTCTCTCTAGTTTGGTTGGACTGGGACTTGAGCGCCCTTATGTGTGTGGCGTGACCGTCTCTCTAGTTTGGTTGGACTGGGACTTGAGCGCCCTTATGTGTGTGGCGTGACCGTCTCTCTAGTTTGGTTGGACTGGGACTTGAGCGCCCTTATGTGTGTGGCGTGACCGTCTCTCTAGTTTGGTTGGACTGGGACTTGAGCGCCCTTATGTGTGTGGCGTGACCGTCTCTCTAGTTTGGTTGGACTGGGACTTGAGCGCCCTTATGTGTGTGGCGTGACCGTCTCTCTAGTTTGGTTGGACTGGGACTTGAGCGCCCTTATGTGTGTGGCGTGACTGTCTCTCTAGTTTGGTTGGACTGGGACTTGGGCGCCCTTATGTGTGTGGCGTGACCGTCTCTCTAGTTTGGTTGGACTGGGACTTGAGCGCCCTTATGTGTGTGGCGTGACCGTCTCTCTAGTTTGGTTGGACTGGGACTTGGGCGCCCTTGTGTGTGTGGTGTGACCGTCTCTCTAGTTTGGTTGGACTGGGACTAACCCAATATTTTAATTTAACCCAATATTTTAATTTAACCCAAGATTTTAATTTAACCCAAGATTTTAAATGAACCCAAGATTTTAGTATAACCCAAGATTTTAATTTAACCCAAGATTTTAAATGAACCCAAGATTTTAATTTAACCCAAGATTTTAATACAACCCAAGTGTCATTAATCACCCACAGACTGATTCATAATATTGGACTATTCCACCTTGACGGAGTTCCTGTGGATTGTTTCATTCGATATGATTGAAAACATGATTTTCATTGAAATGAAGCTGCAGGAATGAAGAGCCTTCAGAGCAGAGCAGAGCAAATACAAATAAAGAAGATTAAATGTTTTAAATGACCTAAAGTTAATGCATTTCTTTAGTGAAAAGACAGGTGCTGCTGATAGTACTTGCATCATTGTGGGGGCAGAGGACATGTGTCTGATGCCGTCTGGCCAAAAAAGATTATGGGGCACTCAAATCAAATCAAATCAAATCAAATTTATTTATATAGCCCTTCGTACATCAGCTGATATCTCAAAGTGCTGTACAGAAACCCAGCCTAAAACCCCAAACAGCAAACAATGCAGGTGTAAAAGCACGGTGGCTAGGAAAAACTCCCTAGAAAGGCCAAAACCTAGGAAGAAACCTAGAGAGGAACCGGGCTATGTGGGGTGGCCAGTCCTCTTCTGGCTGTGCCGGGTAGAGATTATAACAGAACATGACCAAGATGTTCAAATGTTCATAAATGACCAGCATGGTCGAATAATAGTAAGGCAGAACAGTTGAAACTGGAGCAGCAGCACAGTCAGGTGGACTGGGGACAGCAAGGAGTCATGATGACATAAATGACCAGCATAAATGAGGGGCACTCTATCTCTCGCTCGGATTATCTCCGAGGAGATAGTTTCAAGTTTCAAGTTTTAATGTCACGTCGACAAGCGTCGCAATGAAAGAAATGCCTTTCTTGCTCCAATGCAGTAATTAATATCAATGTAGCATTAAAAAATAACAAGGTAGAACAAAAACACACAAGAAATAAAAATAAGAAGTACAAGATGAAGTAAGAAGCTATATACAGGGTCAGTACCATATTAACACTGTACAGGGATACTGGAGTGATGGAGGTAGATATGTACAGGGATAGTGGAGTGATGGAGGTAGATATGTACAGGGATACTGGAGTGATGGAGGTAGATATGTACAGGGATAGTGGAGTGATGTAGATTGTCCAATGCAGTAATGGAGGTAGATATGTACAGGGATACTGGAGTGATGGAGGTAGATATGTACAGGGATAGTGGAGTGATGGAGGTAGATATGTACAGGGATACTGGAGTGATGGAGGTAGATATGTACAGGGATAGTGGAGTGATGGAGGTAGATATGTACAGGGATACTGGAGTGATGGAGGTAGATATGTACAGGGATACTGGAGTGATGGAGGTAGATATGTACAGGGATAGTGGAGTGATGGAGGTAGATATGTACAGGGATAGTGGAGTGATGGAGGTAGATATGTACAGGGATAGTGGAGTGATGGAGGTAGATATGTACAGGGATACTGGAGTGATGGAGGTAGATATGTACAGGGATAGTGGAGTGATGGAGGTAGATATGTACAGGGATACTGGAGTGATGGAGGTAGATATGTACAGGGATAGTGGAGTGATGGAGGTAGATATGTACAGGGATACTGGCCCTACACCCAAACAAGGGCACTGCGTTCATCCACCTCTGGCCTGCTCGCCTCCCTACCACTGAGGAAGTACAGCTCCCGCTCAACCCAGTCAAAACTGTTCGCTGCCCTGGCCCCCCAATGGTGGAACAAACTCCCTCACGACGCCAGGACAGCGGAGTCAATCACCACCTTCCGGAGACACCTGAAACCCCACCTCTTTAAGGAATACCTAGGATAGGTTAAGTAATCCCTCTCACCCCACCCCCCCTAAGTTTTAGATGCACTATTGTTAAGTGACTGTCCCACTGGATGTCATAAGGTGAATGCACCAATTTGTAAGTCGCTCTGGATAAGAGCGTCTGCTAAATGACTTAAATGTAATGTAAAATGTAATATGTACAGGGATACTGGAGTGATGGAGGTAGATATGTACAGGGATACTGGAGTGATGGAGGTAGATATGTACAGGGATAGTGGAGTGATGGAGGTAGATATGTACAGGGATAGTGGAGTGATGGAGGTAGATATGTACAGGGATAGTGGAGTGATGGAGGTAGATATGTACAGGGATACTGGAGTGATGGAGGTAGATATGTACAGGGATACTGGAGTGATGGAGGTAGATATGTACAGGGATACTGGAGTGATGGAGGTAGATATGTACAGGGATACTGGAGTGATGGAGGTAGATATGTACAGGGATACTGGAGTGATGGAGGTAGATATGTACAGGGATAGTGGAGTGATGGAGGTAGATATGTACAGGGATACTGGAGTGATGGAGGTAGATATGTACAGGGATAGTGGAGTGATGGAGGTAGATATGTACAGGGATACTGGAGTGATGGAGGTAGATATGTACAGGGATACTGGAGTGATGGAGGTAGATATGTACAGGGATAGTGGAGTGATGGAGGTAGATATGTACAGGGATACTGGAGTGATGGAGGTAGATATGTACAGGGATAGTGGAGTGATGGAGGTAGATATTTATAGAGGTAAGGTGACTCGGCATCAATATATATATATATATATACATGATAAATAGAGTAGCAGCAAAGAGTAGCAGCAGAGATTGAAGATTGTGTGTGTGTAGAGTCAGTGTGTGTGAGTGTGTGGAGTCCTCTGAGTGTGTGTGTAGAGTCAGTATAAATGTATGTGCGTGAGTGTGTGGAGTCCTCTGAGTGTACATAGACAGTGCAAAAAAAGAAAAAGAAATACAGGAACTCAACTCAGATAGTCCGTGTAGCTGCTGTTTTGCTGTCTTATTGCTTGGGATTCGTTTCAGCCACTTGCGAACTTGAAGGGAAGCTGCACAGTGTTCGGATGCTGGAATTTATTTATTTATTTTTCATTTCACCTTTATTTAACCAGGTAGGCAAGTTGAGAACAAGTTCTCATTTATAATTGCGACCTGGCCAAGATAAAGCAAAGCAGTTCGACAGATACAACAACACTGAGTTACACATGGAGTAAAACAAACATACAGTCAATAATACAGTAATAAAGTAAGTCTATATATGATGTGAGCAAATGAGGTTAGAAGGGAGGTAAAGGCAAAAAAGGCCATGGTGGCAAAGTAAATACAATATAGCAAGTAAAACACTGGAATGGTAGATTTGCAGTGGAAGAATGTGCAAAGTAGAAATAGAAATAATGGGGTGCAGATGAGCAAAATAAATAAATAAAAATGACAGTAGGGGAAGAGGTAGTTCTGAAAGGAGAGGCAGCAAAAGGAAGAATTGGTTTTGGGGGTGACCAGAGAGATATACCTGCTGGAGCGCGTGCTACAGGTGGGTGCTGCTATGGTGACCGGCGAGATAAGGGGGAACTTTACCTAGCAGGGTCTTGTAGATGACATGGAGCCAGTGGGTTTGGCGATGAGTATGAAGGGAGGGCCAGCCAACGAGAGCGTACAGGTCGCAGTGGTGGGGAGTATATGGGGCTTTGGTGACAAAACGGATGCCACTGTGATAGACTGCATCCAATTTATTGAGTAGGGTTTTGGAGGCTATTTCGTAAATGACATGGCCGAAGTCGAGGATCGGTAGGATGGTCAGTTTTACGAGGGTATGTTTGGCAGCATGAGTGAAGGATGCTTTGATGCAAAATTGGATTGGAGGTGTATGATGTGAGTCTCAAAGGAGAGTTTACAGTCTAACCAGACACCTAGCTATTTGTAGTTGTCCACATATTCTAAGTCAGAACCGTCCAGAGTATTGATGCTGGATGGGTGGGCAGGTGCAGGCAGCGATTGTTTTAAGAGCATACATTTAGTTTTACTTTAAGAGCAGTTGGAGGCCACGGAAGGAGAGTTGTGTGGCAATGAAGCTCGTCTGGAGGGTTGTCCTCTTTCAGCTAGGGGGCACTATTTTTATGTTTGGAAAAATAACGTTCCCAAAGTAAATGGCCTATTTCTCTGGTCCTGAGGGAATCGGTTCCCTTGATTTGGTTTGACCAAGAATCAAAGCCGAATCAAATGACAAGACTCTAGACATTGTGTGGAAGCTGTAGGCACTGCAACCTCGGCCTCATGTAATTCGGTTCACTTTGAACAATTCCTGGAAGTAGCGCAAGGATACTTATTTCCATTTCCAGTGATCAGATTTTCTTGCACCTTTCGATGAAACGCACGTTCTGTTATAGTCACAGCCGTGATTTAACCAGTTTTATAAACGTCTGAGTGTTTTCTATCCACACATACTAATCATATGCATATACTATATTCCTGGCCTGAGTAGCAGGGCGCTGAAATGTTGCACGATTTTTAACAGAAAGTTCGAAAAAGTAGAGGGTCGGCTGAAGAGGTTAAAACACACATGCAGGGTACTCAATTAAAGCTACACTCGTTGTGAATCTAGCCCACATGTCAGATTTTAAAAATGATTTTCGGCGAAAGCATGAGAAGCTATTATCTGATAGCATGCACCCCCCCGAAATACCTGAAGGGGACGTAAAACAAAAGAATTAGCGTAGCCGGCGCTACACAAAACGCAGAAATAAAATATAAAATATTCATTACCTTTGACGAGCTTCTTTGTTGGCACTCCAATATAGTAAACATCACAATTGGGTCTTTTTTTTTTATTAAATCCGTCCATGTATACCCAAAATGTCCATTTATGAAGCCCGTCTGATCCAGGAAAAAACAGCTTTCCAAAATGCAACGTCATTTTTTAAAATTAAAACAGTTGCCTATAAACTTTGCCAAAACACTTCAAACTACTTTTGTAATCCAACTTTAGGTATTTGTAAACGTTAATAATCTTTCAAATTGATCACGGGGCGATCTGTATTCAATAGCAGCAAGTCTTGAAATCATGGTCGATATTCTCTCTTTCATAACTTCTTCCGGTGAACCCGATGACAGGAAGTGCCTAGTCTTCATTTCACCAAGGATTAACTTCAACCCAATTGCCAAGACTGGCGACATCATGTGGAAGCGGTAGGAACTGTAAACTGGGCGCTATCTACTTGCCATAGACAATACAGAGAACTGGCGGAGGGATATATATATATTTTTTGTGAACAGTTTTTCCTTGGGGTTTTGCCTGCTACACACGTTCTGTTATAGTCACAGACATGATTTAACCAGTTCTAGAAACTTCAGAGTGTTTTCTACCCACACATACTAATCATATGCATATACTATATTCCTGGCATGAGTAGCAGGACGTTGAAATTTTGCGCAATTTTTTACAAAAAGTTGAAAAAATTAACCCGATCTTAGGAGGGGTGGTTGGTTCAGACCTGCCTATACTTGGGGCCTTCAAATCACTTAGTCCGCCCCTGGGCAAAGCAAATCCTGAATCAGATTTATTTAACCCTTATTTCACCAATCTCATTTACATCATTCCTACTCTGAGAATCCTGGTAATCATGTAACAATCTGGGATGTAATGGTGTAATGGTGTCTAAAGCTAGGACATAATGGTGTCTAATGGTGTCTAGCTATAGGACATAATGGTGTCTATAGCTAGGACATCATGATGTCTATAGTTAGGACATCATGGTGTCTATAGCTAGGACATAGTGGTGTCTATAGCTAGGACATCATGGTGTCTACAGCTATGACATAGTGGTGTCTATAGCTAGGACATAGTGGTGTCTATAGCTAGGACATAAAGGTGTAAATAGCTAGGACATCATGGTGTCTACAGCTAGGACATAGTGGTGTCTATAGCTAGGACATAGTGGTGTCTATAGCAAGGTGGCAATGGCATAATGGTGTCTATAGCTAGGTCATAATGGCTTCTATTGCTAGGACATATTGGTGTCTATAACTAGGACATAATGGTATATATACCTAGGACATAGTGGTGTCTATAGCAAGGTGGCTATGGCTAGGCCATAATGTTGTCTATAGCTAGGACACAATTGTGTCAGCTCAGAGATCAGTTTAATTTAAGTAGGCAGCAAAAGAATAGAGATTATTTATAATTGTCAACCGGTAGCCAAAGCATCGATCATCATGTCACCAGAATTAAGACCCTCGATATTTATTGGGAAAGGAGCATCAAGCTCATCACCGCGCTCTTTCACCAGCCTGAGAAGTTCATAACTTATTTCATCTTTCGCCTAAAAAACCTTCAACCGAGTCGTAGTGGAGTACCTCACAACATCGAAAGACCCCAGGTTTACATCGATATGATGGTTATTATATTAATATTTTCAGCATAAAGGCGTTTCCACCCACATTTTCTCACATAATTAACTTTACAAAAAAGGGAATTATGTGAGACACGTAAAATATCCCACATTGTCTAGTGTGTTTTGTTTTCTCAACATTTGGAAAGTTTACTGAGAAATTAGCAGTTTTTGATTCATTCCATGCATCGTGTTTGGACGGGCAGTTTGCGATTCATTCCATGCATCGTGTTTGGACGGGCAGTTTGTGATTCATTCCAGGCATTGTGTTTGGACGGGCAGTTTGCGATTCATTCCATGCATCGTGTTTGGACGGGCAGTTTGTGATTCATTCCAGGCATTGTGGTAGGAGTGTGAGGTACATGATGTATGTTTTCTCTCTCTGCTTTTTATATCATTAATATTGCATCTAGGTTTGGGGAGGTTTGAGTCAGGTACTAGGATGTTATGGTAAGGAGAAGGTATGTATAAGGTCCACCTCTGCTCATTCCGAATGATGAAAAATCAATGCTGGTGATGGCCCCCTGAGACCCAAAATCTCATAGCCAGCAGCCCCCTAACTCCCTCCATCTACCATTCTTCCTTTTTCCATTATCTCTCTGTCCGTTCACACATCACTCCATCACACCCAAATGTCTTTCTCTCTCTGCCTTCCCCCCATCAGTGTGTGTCTCTGAGTGTGATTGTCTTTCCTTCTCTTTCTCCTCCTCCCTCTCCCGCTCTTCTAATCCAGCAGGTGTTTCATTCTTTCATTGACTCATTAAATGAGAGGTATCTGAGTATCTCCATTTCCTGCAAACTATCTGCAATTCATTTAGTTTTAAATGTTTTCTAATATATATTTCCATAATAATGATGCTGATTCATGATTTCGACTGGCTGAGAAAACTGCCTACTTGTCCGTCTCATTCCGACTCCTGACATGTTCATTTTTATTTATTTTTATTTCACCTTTATTTAACCAGGTAGGCTAGTTGAGAACAGGTTCTCATTTGCAACTGCGACCTGGCCAAGATAAAGCATAGCAGTGTGAACAGACAACACAGAGTTACACATGGAGTAAACAATTAACAAGTCAATAACACAGAGAAAAAAAGGGGAGTCTATATACAATGTGTGCAAAAGGCATGAGGAGGTAGGCGAATAATTACAATATTGCAGATTAACACTGGAGTGATAAATGATCATGTACAGGTAGAGATATTGGTGTGCAAAAGAGCAGAAAAGTAAATAAATAAAAACTGTGGGGATGAGGTAGGTGAAAATGGGTGTGCTATTTACCAATAGATTATGTACAGCTGCAGCCATCGGTTAGCTGCTGTTGGCCGAGGTAGGAGTAGCCAGGCGGAAGGCATGACCAGCCATTGAGAAATGCTTGTTGAAGTTTTCGATAATCATGGATTTGTCGGTGGTGACCGTGTTCCCTAGCCTCAGTGCAGTGGGCAGCTGGGAGGAGGTGCTCTTGTTCTCCATGGACTTCACAGTGTCCCAGAACTTTTTAGAGTTGGAGCTACAGGATGCAAACTTCTGCCTGAAGAAGCTGGCCTTAGCTTTCCTGACTGACTGCGTGTATTGGTTCCTGACTTCCCCGTCCCATTACTATAGGACAGCTGGAGATCAAATTTGAATATTGAAACAATGTTGTAAATGTCAGATAGACAGACAGCAAGGTTTATACAAATACAGACAAACACACGCGCACAGACACTGTACCGCTCCAGGTGTCGTGGGTGTGGAGTCAGACGCAAGAAAAAGAGAGTGCAATAACCCCCCCTGACACGCGGGTCATTCAACGCGCAGACGCCGGCATCGAGGTCGACGCGGAGGACGAGGTGCAGGGCGATCCGGATGGAGTCGATGGAAATCCCTCAACATTGATGGATCCAAGATGTCCCCCACCGGTACCCAGCAACTCTCCTCCGGACCGTACCCCTCCCAGTCCACGAGGTACTGCAGGCCCCTCACCCGGCGTCTTGAGTCCAGAATGGCCCGTATCGTATACGCCGGGGACGCCTCGATGTCCAGAGGGGGGGGAGGGACCTCCGGCACCTCGCTGTCCTGCAGGAGACCAGCTACCACCGGCCTGAGGAGAGACACATGAAACGAGGGGTTAATACAATAATAGGAAGGGAGTTGTAATCGATAACACACCTCATTTATTCTCCTCAGGACTTTAAAGGGCCCTACACACTGCGGACCCAGCTTCCGGCAGGGCAAGCAGAGGGGCAGGTTTCGGGTCGAGAGCCAGACCCTGTCCCCCGGTACAAACACGGGGGCCTCACTGCGGTGGCGGTCAGCCCCGCCGGACACTGAGTAGGCGCAGGTTCCACCCGTAGCGCCCGCTCGATGTCCAAGTCCACCTCCCATACCACTGGTGCTTCCAGCCTCGAGGCGGGAAGGATGGGAGTGGACCGATCCTCCGTGTTATAAAGGCGGGACAGTGTGTCAGCCTTTACATTCTGGGAGCCCGGTCTATAAGACAATGTAAACCTTGCCTGACATGGGTTCAGTCTACTAGCTGCCCGAATATACTCCAGATTCTGGTGGTCGGTCCAGATGAGAAAGGGATGCTTAGCCCCCTTAAGCCAGTGTCTCCACACCTTCAGAGCTCTGACCTCCGCTAGGAACTCCCGGTCCCCCACATCATAGTTACGCTCCGCTGGGCTGAGCTTCCTTGAGAAGTAAGCGCAGGGGCGGAGTTTTGGTGGAGTACCTGAGCGCTGTGATAGCACGGCACCCACCCCAGCCTCAGAGGCGTCCACCTCCACTATGAATGCTAGAGAGGGGTCCGGATGTGCAAACACGAGTGCATCAGTGAACAGTGCCTTCAACCTGTTGAATCTCGTCTACAAAGGATTGAAAAATGGCTGGAGCATTCTTTAACCCATACGGCATGACGAGGTACTCATAGTGGCCCGATGTGGAACTAAATGCGGTTTTCCACTCGTCTCCCTTCCGAATACGCACCAGACTATACGCGGTCCTGAGATCCAGTTTTGTGAAGAACTTGCGCTCCGTGAAATGATTCCACCGCCGTAGCGATGAGAGGTAACTATACCCCACTGTGATGGCGTTTAGACCTCTATAATCAATACACGGATGCAAACCTCCCTCCTTTTTCTTCACAAAAAAGAAACTCGAGGAGACGGGTGAGATGGAGGGCCGAATGTACCCGTGTCCCAGCGACTCCGTGACAAATGTCTCCATCACCATCATCTCCTCCTGGGACAATGGGTACACATGACTCTTGGGAAGCGTAGCGTTTACCTGGAGATCTATCGTACAATCCCTTCCCGGTCGATAAGGTGGTAATTTAGTCGCTTTTACTTTACTGAAAGCGATTGCCAAATTGGCATACTCGGGGGGAATGCACACCGTGGAACCCTGGTCTGGACTCTCCACCGATGTGGCACCGATGGAAACTCCCAAACGCCTTCCAGAACACACCTCTGATCACCCCTGGAGAACCCCCTGTCTCCACGAAATTTTAGGATTTTAGGATTGTGCCGGGCCAGCCAGGGAATCCCTAGCACCACTGGAAACGCAGGCGAATCAATAATATAAAGACTGATACGCTCCCTATGATTCCCTGCGTCACCATGACCAGTGGAACCGTGGTCTCCAGCGGAACCCCTAACTTAAGGGCGAGTCCACGATCCATAAAGGTCCCAGCTGCGCCTGAATGGACTAGCACCCTATGCTGGGAAGAGGGAAAAAAGTTAAGACAAACATGTGGCCAACAGGGGGATCTGGGTGTCATCGGACCACAGTTGGTGCAGGGAGGCCTCCTCCTCCGGTACCCCTCGGCACGGCCCCTCCCAAATCCATCGGAATGGGAGCGGAGGGGCTGGGTGGTGGAACACACAGGACCCTCTCCGAACGCCCGTGGGCAGCCAGTAGATTGTCCAATCGGATGGACATACCGATTAGCTCATCCAGGGAAAGAGCGGTGTCCCGACATGCTAGCTCCCTGCGGACATCCTCCTGGAGACTACACCTGTAGTGTCGTTCCACCCAGATCCTGCTGCCAAGGTCCGGAACTCCAGCGCGTATTCCTGGGCGCTCCTCTTCTCCTGCCTGAGATGAAATAGTCGTTCTCCCGCAAACACGGCACGGAGCGGCGGGAAAACTCTGGGCAGTGCTCCCTCGCTGAGTCTGGGCCATTCCAGACTGCGTTCGCCCACTCCAGAGCACGACCCGTGACGCTCCCGAGGGAGTGGAGTATACTCCAGTTGGAGTAAAAACCCCTGGCAACCCCCCGCCGCTCCATCATAAGCCCTCGGGAGTGTCAGACGGAGGGTGCTGGAGTCGGGAGAGGGGGAGTCCGGAGCCGGTGGTGCCGAAGGTGGAGAGACGAGACCACTCCTCTCCCATCGGTCCATTCTCTCCATCATTTGATCCATCGCCGATCCGATACGATGGAGGACGGTGGTGTGGTGGAGAACCCGTTCCTCCACCGATGGGAGAGGGTTGGCTGCTGCTCCTGCTGACTCCATTCAATATGGTGCGGGATTCTGTAACGCTCCGTAATGCTCTGGGTGTCGTGGGTGTGGAGTCAGATGCAGGAAACAGAGAGTGCAATACTGTGCTCTTTAATGCACTAATGCAACACTGGGTGCTCAAAACCAAATGCCCCAAACATGGGGGATGAAAACAGTACAGCAGAATACATGACCAGGAACAAATATGTTCATCCCAAACCATCTCAATTGGGTTGAGGTCAGGTGATTGTGGAGGTCAGGTGATTGTGGAGGTCAGGTGATTGTGGAGGTCAGGTGATTGTGGAGGTCAGGTGATTGTGGAGGTCAGGTGATTGTGGAGGTCAGGTGATTGTGGAGGTCAGGTGATTGTGGAGGTCAGGTGATTGTGGAGGTCAGGTGATTGTGGAGGTCAGGTGATTGTGGAGGTCAGGTGATTGTGGTCAGGTGATTGTGGAGGTCAGGTGATTGTGGAGGTCAGGTGTTCTGATGCAGCACTCATCACTCTCCTTGGTCAAATAGCCCTGACACAGTGTGGAGGTGTGTTTTGGGTCATTGTCTGGTTAAAAAAAAACAAATTATAGTCTGACTAAGCTCAATGCGGATGGGATGGCGTATCGCTGCAGAATGCTGTGGAAGCCATGCTGGTTAAGTGTGCCTTGAATTCTAAATAAATCACAGACAGTGTCACCAGCAAAGCACCCCCTCACTATCACACCTCCTCCTCCCGTGCTTCACGATGGGAACCACACATGAGGAGATCATCCATTCACTTACTCTGCGTCTCACAAAGACATTGCAGTTGGAAACAAAACTCTCCAATTTGGACTCATCAGACTGAAGGACAGATCTCCACTAGTCTAATGTCCATTGCTCTTGTTTCTTGGCCCAAGTAAATCTCTTATTATTGGTGTCTTTAAGTAGTGGTTTATTTGCATGCATTCTCCTCTGAACAGTTGATGTTGAGATGTGTCTGTTATTTGAACTCCATTAAGCATTTATGTGGGCTGCAATCTGAGGTGCAGTTAACTTCAATGAACTTATCCTCTGCAGGAGAGGTACCTCTGGGTCTTCCTTTCCTGTGGCGGTCCTCATGAGAGACAGTTTCATCACAGCGCTTGATGGTTTTTTGTGACTGGACTTGAACTTTAACATTTCTTGAACTTCTCCGGATTGACTGACCTTCATATCTAAAAGTAATGATGGACTGTCGTTTCTCTTTGCTTATTTGAGCTGTACTTGCCATAATATGGACTTGGTCTTTTACCAAATAGGGCTATCTTCTGTATACCACCCCTACCTTGTCACCACACAACTGATTGACTCAGACGCATTAAACACTTCTTATAGCTGGGGGGCAGTATTGAGTAGCTTGGATGAATAAGTTGCCCAAACTAAACGGCCTGCTCCTCAGTCTCAGTTGCGAATATATTTATTATATTATTATTAGTATTTGATAGAAAACACTCTAAAGTTTCCAAAACTGTCAAAATATTGTCTGGGAGTATAACAGAACTGATATTGCAGGCTAAACCCTGAGGAAAATCAAACCAGGAAGTGGATTCTATTTTGAAAACTCCATGTTCCATAGCCTCCCTTTGTTCCATTTAAAGGGATATCAACCAGATTTCCTATCGCTTCCTCAAGGTGTCAACAGTCTTTATACATAGTTTCAGACTTTTATTTTGAAAAATGAGCAAGAAAGGTAACATCACGTCATTGTATGGCCAGGTGCCAGCAGCGTTTTGTATGCTAAACAGAATTGGGGCAGCCATGGCCTTTCCCTCTCTGACTGAAAAAGACAGTTGCGGTTGATATATTATCGATTATATATTTTAAAAACAACCCGAGGATTGATTATAAAAAACGTTTGACATGTTTCTGTGGACATTACGGATACTATTTGGAATTTGTCTGCGTTGTCGTGACAGCTCTTTCCTGTTGATTTCTGAACATAACGCGCCAAACAAACGGAGCCTTTTGTTAATCACCTTGTCGTCTCAGATTTTGAAAATTAGGCTTTACAGCGAAAGCAATCCAAGCGTTTGTGTAAGTTTATCGATAGCCTAGCATAGCATTATGTACATTTAGCATCAGGAAGCTTGGTCACGAAAATCAGAAAAGCAATCAAATGTTCCATAAAGATTATCTTTATACCCAAAATACCGACGTTTGTTCGTCGCGTTATGTTCAGAAATCCACAGGAAAGAGGGGTCACGACAACGCAGATGGAAATTCCAAAGAGTCTTCATAATGTCCACAGAAACATGTCAAACGTTTTTTATAATCATTCCTCAGGTAGTTTTTAAAATATATATTTGATAATGTATCAACCGAGTGTGTAGCTTTTTCCATAACAGCGGGAGGAACAATGGCCGGTTTACTCAATTGCGCACCAACTCATTCTGAGAGCCCCCACCTGTCCACTTACGCAATGTGATCCTTCATGCTCATTTTTCAAAATAAAAGCCTGAACCTATGTCTAAAGACTAAAGACACCTTAGGGAAGCCACAGAAAAAGGAATATGGTTGATATTCCTTTAAATGGAGGACTGCATAGGAACACAGAGGTTTCAAAATAAGAGGCACTTCCTGATTGGATTGTCCTCAGGCTTTCGCCTGCAATATCAGTTCTATTATACTCACAGACAATATTTTTACAGTTTTGGAAACTTTAGAGTGTTTTCTATCCTAATCTGTCAATTATATGCATATTCTAGCATCTGGTCATGAGAAATAGGCCGTTTACTTTGGGAACGTTATTTTTACAAACATAAAAATAGTGCCCCCTTCAAGAGGTTAAGAAGGAAAGAAATTCCACAAATTAACTTTTAACTAGGCACACCTGTTAAAACTTCAGGATACAGACATATCTGATATTGGCAGAAAGCTTACATTCTTGTTTATCTAACTGCAATATCCAATGTACAGTACTTATTACAGTGAATGAATGCCATGTTATTGTTTGAGGAAAGTGCACAATTTTGAACATGAAAAGTTATTAATAAACAAATAAGGCACATTTGGGGAGTCGTGACACAATATTTTGTACAGAAATGTAATGGTCCATTGGATCAGTCCAAATATTTGCACATACACTGATGCCATTTGTTGGCTAAAATCTAAATTGCACCTGGCCTTTCTCTTGCATTTCAAATATGATTGTACAAAAAAATACAAGGAATGGTTGTTTATTCTTTGTATATTATTTTACCAGATCTATTGTGTTATATTCAATTTAAAACTTCATTTTAAATGGTACCAAGATTCAGGGCCTGAGCTACAGGATCATACAGTCTATGGTATCTATGTGTGAGTGACTTTGAACAACAAATATTGAGTTTGTGGCATTTTATTTCCTTCCACATGCTTGGCCCTTAGAGACCACCATTGAAACAAAAAAGATACCCAACATGAAAATCAGTTATAGATGTTAAAGGGATAGTTCACTCAAAAACAATGATTTTGGAACGAACTGTCCCTTTGATGAGGTTCTATTAGGGAATTCTATTTGGGTATGTCATTTTAGGTGAATTTAAAAAAAGGGGCTAATCCTTGATTGAAATGCATTCCAGTTTACTACCTCATGAAGCTGGTTGAGAGAATGCCAAGAGTGTTCAAAGCTGTCAAGGCAAAGTGTGGCTACTTTGAAGAATCTCAAATATAAACTGTATTTTGATTTGTTTAACACTTTTTTGGTTACTACATGATTCCATATGTGTTATTTCATAGTTTTAATGTCTTCACTAATATTCTACAATGTAGAGAATAGTACAAATAAAGAAAATTAACTGCAATGACCATAATCCATTGCGCCTGTTTGTTCCGGCTCAGACAGAGACAGATATCTTACACACAGACCACATGAGAGGTCAGCTTGCTACTTGACCAGCTAAATAGGATGACTCAAAGACAGTACAGTATAGGAAGCACAGAGAGAGCGTTGACTGGCTGTTTGGCTGCTAAAGTCTGAGCAGAGATGAGAAGATTACTGTAAGGAATAAAACATAAAAAAGTAATCAAATAAAAACTAAGTAATATACACAAGTGAAATATTTAATTATTTTATAGTAATTTCCTGTTTTTCTATTGATGTCTACGAAATGTGGACCTGACAGAGACCATGGAATGTTTTCAATGTTTTGGCAATTGAATGTTCACTATTTTTGGCTTTGTAATTTCCATTTTGAAGCTCTAAAATCATTTCAATAACATTACATAACTCATATAATGTAAAAAAAAAAATCAAATTCGAAAACCGTGATTACATTTTTTTAATAACAGAACCGAAACCGAACAGACCTCAAAAAGGACTAATCTCTCTACTCTGCAACACTGTACCTCTCTGCTGTTGTGGGTTGGTATAGTGCAGCCAGCAGGCTCTTTCTTCTCTTGCCCCTCCAACCCCCCACGGAAATAAAAAACATACGATTACGGTCAATCACCGTTGACAACCAGGCGCATCCCAGTGGTGTCGTTAGATCACCACGGCGCCAGTTAGACCAGGACTAGCAAATGGTGTTCTGATTTTATCACCCTAACTGCGCCTTGGAATAAGAGGGTAAAGTCCCAATTTGAACCCTATTCCCTATAAAGAGCACTACTTTAGACCAAGACCATTAGAGCCATGGTCAAAAGGAGTGCACCATGTAGGGAATAGGGGGCCATTTTGGACAAATGCTGAGTAATGCAGGTTGGAGCTTTGGGTATCATAACAGATCAATGCAACACAGACCGCGTAGGTTGAGGCACTGTGTGTGACCTCAACCGATGCTGAGTATCTTCTGAATCTCTAAGGACTGCTATGGTCTTATTGGACATCTCTCATCTGCAAGATATTACTTGTCAGATATTACTGTACTGTTGGAACACAAGCATTTAGTTAGATACTACTGCACTGTTGGAGCTAGGAACACAAGCATTTAGTTAGATATTACTGCACTGTTGGAGCTAGGAACACAAGCATTTAGTTAGATATTACTGCACTGTTGGAGCTAGGAACACAAGCATTTAGTTAGATATTACTGCACTGTTGGAGCCAGGAACACAAGCATTTAGTTAGATATTACTGTACTTTTGGAGCTAGAAACACAATAATTTAGTTAGATATTACTGCACTGTTTGAACTAGAAACACAATAATTTAGTTAGATATTACTGTACTGTTGGAGCTAGGAACACAAGCATTTAGTTAGATATTACTGTACTGTTGGAGCTAGGAACACAAGCATTTAGTTAGATATTACTGTTGGAGCTAGGAACACAATCATTTAGTTAGATATTACTGTACTTTTGGAGCTAGGAACACAAGCATTTAGTTAGATATTACTGTACTTTTGGAGCCAGGAACACAATAATTTAGTTAGATATTACTGTACTGTTGGAGCTAGAAACACAAGCATTTCGCTACACTCTGTAACAACTGTTAAATATGTATATATGACCAATACAATTTCAAACTCCATCAGTCAGATAGAGGTGTGATGGAGTAATGGCATGTTAGACTGTTGGTCAGATAGAGGTGTGATGGAGTAATGGGATGTTAGACTGTTGGTCAGATAGAAGTGTGATGGAGTAATGTCATGTTAGACTGTTGGTCAGATAGAGGTGTGATGGAGTAATGGCATGTTAGACTGTTGGTCAGATAGAGGTGTAATGGGATGTTAGACTGTTGGTCAGATAGAGGTGTGATGGAGTAATGGCATGTTAGACTGTTGGTCAGATAGAGGTGTGATGGAGTAATGTCATGTTAGACTGTTGGTCAGATAGAGGTGTGATGGAGTAATGGCATGTTAGACTGTTGGTCAGATAGAGGTGTGATGGAGTAATGTCATGTTAGACTGTTGGTCAGATAGAGGTGTGATGGAGTAATGGGATGTTAGACTGTTGGTCAGATAGAGGTGTGATGGAGTAATGGCATGTTAGACTGTTGGTCAGATAGAGGAGTGATGGAGTAATGGCATGTTAGACTGTTGGTCAGATAGAGGTGTGATGGAGTAATGAGATGTTTGACTGTTGGTCAGAGAGAGGTGTGATGGAGTAATGGCATGTTAGACTGTTGGTCAGATAGAGGTGTGATGGAGTAATGGCATGTTAGACTGTTGGTCAGATAGAGGTGTGATGTAATAATGGGATGTTTGACTGTTGGTCAGATAGAGGTGTGATGGAGTAATGGCATGTTAGACTGTTGGTCAGATAGAGGTGTGATGGAGTAATGTCATGTTAGACTGTTGGTCAGATAGAGGTGTGATGGAGTAATGTCATGTTAGACTGTTGGTCAGATAGAGGTGTGATGGAGTAATGTCATGTTAGACTGTTGGTCAGATAGAGGTGTGATGGAGTAATGGGATATTTGACTGTTGGTCAGATAGAGGTGTGATGGAGTAATGGGATGTTAGACTGTTGGTCAGATAGAGGTGTGATGGAGTAGACACTGTAGCATGTTAGGATGTTGGTCAGATCAATAGGATATAACACAGATATCTCACAACAGTCTGTGGAGTGAAGGAGTTGGCCAGGGTACATGGTAGTGTCTAATCAGTTCTGATTATGTTTGGCATTTCTGTATACAGGAATTAAATATGTGTCTGCTGTACTTTGAGTCTGTTGATGCATTTAAATGGCATATATATCTATATATGTTTTCACTATTTCTTTGTAACGTCTATCATGGACGATAACATTTAGAAACAACATTTAGAAACATGACAATGCTGCCACTTCATGGCTCAATGAGGAACTGTCTGACAAAATAACATTTAACCACATTGTAATGCTATCGTTCAGACAGATTTTAGTCAAATGTAGAGAAGAGGTGAATTTGCCTTGGAAACTGCTTACCAGAGCCATGCTTACTGCATGTTGTGAGACAACCAGGAAATGTGTAATCTAAGTCTGTTTTCAGGGGTGCTTGAAATACATTTCTACAGATTTTGTAAGATACTTAAGTCAACTATTGAAACTACAGTGCTTACCTTTGCCCTATTATCTGAAGTCTAGGTGGACACTCTGGACACTGTAGATCTAGACACTCTAGACACTGTATATCTAGACACTCTAGACACTGTATATCTAGATACTCTGGACACTGTATATCTAGACACTCTAGACACTGTATATCTAGATACTCTAGACACTGTATATCTAGATACTCTAGACACTGTATATCTAGACACTCTAGACACTGTATATCTAGACACTCTAGACACTGTATATCTAGACATAGTAGATCTAGACACTCTAGATACTGTATATCTAGACTCTCTAGACACTGTAGAGCTAGACACTCTAGACAATGTAGAGCTATACACTCTAGACACTGTAGAGCTAGACACTAGATACTGTATATCTAGACACTCTAGACACTATATATCTAGACACTCTAGACACTGAATATCTAGACACTCTAGACACTATATATCTAGACACTCTAGACACTGAATATCTAGACACTCTAGACACAGAATATCTAGACACAGTAGATCTAGACACTCTAGATACTATATATCTAGACACTCTAGACACTGTAGAGCTAGACACTCTAGACACTGTAGAGCTAGACACTCTAGACACTGTAGAGCTAGACACTATGCACTATAGATCTAGACACTCTAGGCACTATAGATCTAGACACTGTATATCTAGCCACTCTAGACACTGTAGATCTAGACACTCTAGACACTGTATATCTAGACACTCTAGACACTATATATCTAGACACTCTAGACACTGAATATCTAGACACTCTAGACACAGAATATCTAGACACAGTAGATCTAGACACTCTAGATACTATATATCTAGACACTCTAGACACTGTAGAGCTAGACACTCTAGACACTGTAGAGCTAGACACTCTAGACACTGTAGAGCTAGACACTAGACACTGTAGATATAGACACTCTAGACACTGTAGAGCTAGACACTCTAGACACTGTAGAGCTAGACACTCTAGACACTGTAGAGCTAGACACTAGACACTGTAGATCTAGACACTCTATGCACTATAGATCTAGACACTCTAGGCACTATAGATCTAGACACTGTATATCGAGACACACTAGACACTGTATATCTAGACACTCTAGACACTGTAGATCTAGACACTGTAGATCTAGACACTCTAGATACTGTATATCTAGGCACTCTAGACACTGTAGAGCTAGACACTCTAGACACTGTAGAGCTAGACACTCTAGACACTGTAGAGCTAGACACTAGACACTGTAGAGCTAGACACTCTAGACACTGTAGATCTAGACACTCTAGACACTTTAAATCTAGACACTCTAGACACTGTATATCTAGACATTCTAGGCACTGTATATCTAGACACTCTAGACACTGTTGATCTAGACACTCTAGATACTGTAGATCTAGACAATCTAGATACTGTAGCCCTTGACACTAGACACTGTAGATCTATACACTCTAGATACTGTAGATCTAGATACTCTAGATACTGTAGATCTAGATACTCTAGACACTGTTGATCTAGACACTCTAGATACTGTAGATCTAGACAATCTAGATACTGTAGCCCTTGACACTAGACACTGTAGATCTATACACTCTAGATACTGTAGATCTAGATACTCTAGATACTGTAGATCTAGATACTCTAGACACTGTAGATCTAGACAGATCCTCCACTAAATTTCACAGTGGGTGTGAGATTTTGTGGATTGTAGGCCTCTCCAGGTCTCTCACCCACTGTGAAATTTGGTGGAGGATTGGTGATGATCTGGTGGTGCTTCAGCAAGGCTGGAATCGGGCATATTTGTCTTTGTGAAGGAAGCATGAATCAAGCCACGTACAAGGTTGTCCTGGAAGAAAACGTGCTTCCTTCTGCTCTGACAATGTTCCCCAACTCAGAGGATAGTTTTTTCCAGCAGGACAAAGCTCCATGCCACACAGCCAGGTCAGTCATGGTGTGGATGGAGGACCACCAGATCAAGACCCTGTCATAGCCACCCCAATCTCCAGACCTGAACCCCATTGAAAACCACCAGATCAAGACCCTGTCATAGCCACCCCAATCTCCAGACCTGAACCCCATTGAAAACCCCCAGATCAAGACCCTGTCATAACCAGCCCAATCTCCAGATCTGAACCCCATTGAAAACCCCCAGATCAAGACCCTGTCATAACCAGCCCAATCTCCAGACCTGAACCCCATTGAAAACCCCCAGATCAAGACCCTGTCATGGCCAGCCCAATCAAGAACCCCATTGAAAACCCCCAGATCAAGACCCTGTCATGGCCAGCCCAATCAAGACGCACGAAAGCTGTGATTGAAAATCAGGGTTATTACACCAAATATTGATTTCTGAACTCTTCCTCAGTTAAAATATTAGTGTTCTGTTGTTTAAAATGAATATGACCTTATTTTCTTTGCATTGTTTGAGGTCTGACAACATTGCATATTTTCTTTGTTATTTTGACCAGTTGTCATTTTCTACAAATAAATGCTCTAAATGACAATATTGTTCATTTGGAATTTGGGAGAAATGTTGTCAGTAATTTAAAGAATCAAACAAATATATTAATTTTACCCAAACATATACTTATAAATAGTAAAACCAGAGAAACTAATCATTTTGCAGTGGTCTCAACATTTTTTTCCAGAGCTGTATTTCGTTTGCATTTATGCGTTGGGCTTTTGTCATGTTTTGTCTTAGATTGTCTTGTCATTTTGCTTTTCCCTCTGTTCATTTTCCCCCTGCTGGTCTTTTTAGGTTCGTTCCCCTTTTTCTCTCTCCCTTCCTCTCTCTCTTCTCTCTATCGTTCCGTTCCTGCTCCCAGCTGTTCCTATTCCCCTAATCAATCATTTAGTCTTCCCACACCTGTTCCCTATCTTTTTCCCTGATTAGAGTCCCTATTTCTCCCCTTGTTTTCCGTTTCTGCCCTGTCGGATCCTTGTCTATTGTTCACCGTGCTGTGTCTGTGTATCGCCCTGTCGTGTCGTGTTTCCCTCAGATGCTGCGTGGTGAGCAGGTGTCTGAGTCTGCTACGTTCAAGTGCCTTCCCGAGGCAACCTGCAGTTCTTGATCGAGTCTCCAGTCTGTTCTCGTCATTACGAGTGGAATTATGCCTTATGATTGTAGATTTACTTTACTGGATTAAAGACTCTGTTTTCGCCAAGTCGCTTTTGGGTCCTCATTCACCTGCATAACAGCTTTAGGATGAGATTGTTCTTTATATCTATAAAATATATTTATCCAGGCTTCAAATGTTCCTTGATAGCACCAGTCATTCTCCCTGTTGATCATTATAATGTTATTATAACTGTACTGGTTAAATTGGAGAGAGAGAGGGGATTTCTATCTCAGAGCCAGTGCTGCCTCCGGCAGTGCTGCCTTCGAGCAGGAATTGTCTCGGATTGATTGAGAGATTCAAGGAGCTGTCATCATTATATAACACGTTCAGCTATATTAAAATGAGCGCTGCATTCACATCATCTCTCCCAAATGAAATGTTGTGAGCGGCTGTGTTAATCACTTCTAGTAAAATAGTGATCCTCCATGATTGCAAAATAGTGATCCTCCATGATTGTAAAATAGTGATCCTCCATGATTGCAAAATAGTGATCCTCCATGATTGCAAAATAGTGATCCTCCATGATTGCAAAATAGTGAAAATACTATTTGTTTAGTAATGAAATGGTCTGGCTTGATGTCGACCATCAGAATTCTTTACAGTTCTTCAGAATTCTTTACAGTTCTTCAGAATTCTTTACCGTTCTTCAGAATTCTTTACCGTTCTTATTCTTTACCATTCTTCAGAATTCTTTACCGTTCTTATTCTTTACAGTTCTTCAGAATTCTTTACAGTTCTTCAGAATTCTTTACCGTTCTTCAGAATTCTTTACCGTTCTTATTCTTTACAGTTCTTCAGAATTCTTTACCGTTCTTCAGAATTCTTTACCGTTCTTATTCTTTACCGTTCTTCAGAATTCTTTACCGTTCTTATTCTTTACCGTTCTTCAGAATTCTTTACCGTTCTTCAGAATTCTTTACCGTTCTTATTCTTTACAGTTCTTCAGAATTCTTTACCGTTCTTATACTTTACCGTTCTTCAGAATTCTTTACCGTTCTTATTCTTTACAGTTCTTCAGAATTCTTTACCGTTCTTATTCTTTACCGTTCTTCAGAATTCTTTACCGTTCTTATTCTTTACAGTTCTTCAGAATTCTTTACCGTTCTTCAGAATTCTTTACAGTTCTTATTCTTTACAGTTCTTCAGAATTCTTTACCGTTCTTCAGAATTCTTTACCGTTCTTATCTTTACAGTTCTTCAGAATTCTTTACATTTCTTCAGAATTCTTTACCGTTCTTCAGAATTCTTTACCGTTCTTCAGAATTCTTTACCGTTCTTATTCTTTACAGTTCTTATTCTTTACAGTTCTTATTCTTTACAGTTCTTATTCTTTACAGTTCTTCAGAATTATTTACAGTTCTTCAGAATTCTTTACCGTTCTTCAGAATTCTTTACAGTTCTTCAGAATTCTTTACAGTTCTTCAGAATTCTTTACAGTTCTTCAGAATTCTTTACCGTTCTTCAGAATTCTTTACCGTTCTTCAGAATTCTTTACCGTTCTTCAGAATTCTTTACAGTTCTTATTCTTTACCGTTCTTCAGAATTCTTTACCAGTTCTTATTCTTTACCGTTCTTCAGAATTCTTTACCATTCTTATTCTTTACCGTTCTTCAGAATTCTTACCAGTTCTTATTCAGTTCTTATTCTTTACCGTTCTTATTCTTTAGTTCTTATTCTTTACCGTTCTTATTCTTTACCGTTCTTCAGAATTCTTTACCGTTCTTATTCTTTACCGTTCTCATTCTTTACCATTCTTCAGAATTCTTTACAGTTCTTATTCTTTACCATTCTTCAGAATTCTTTACCGTTCTTATTCTTTACCATTCTTCAGAATTCTTTACCGTTCTTATTCTTTACCGTTCTTCAGAATTCTTTACCGTTCTTATTCTTTACAGTTCTTATTCTTTACAGTTCTTATTCTTTACAGTTCTTATTCTTTACAGTTCTTATTCTTTACCGTTCTTCAGAATTCTTTACCGTTCTTATTCTTTACCGTTCTTCAGAATTCTTTACCGTTCTTATTCTTTACAGTTCTTATTCTTTACAGTTCTTATTCTTTACAGTTCTTATTCTTTACAGTTCTTATTCTTTACAGTTCTTATTCTTTACAGTTCTTATTCTTTACCGTTCTTCAGAATTCTTTACCGTTCTTATTCTTTACCATTCTTCAGAATTCTTTACCGTTCTTATTCTTTACCATTCTTCAGAATTCTTTACCGTTCTTATTCTTTACAGTTCTTCAGAATTCTTTACAGTTCTTCAGAATTCTTTACCGTTCTTCAGAATTCTTTACCGTTCTTATTCTTTACAGTTCTTCAGAATTCTTTACCGTTCTTATTCTTTACCGTTCTTCAGAATTCTTTACCGTTCTTATTCTTTACCGTTCTTCAGAATTCTTTACCGTTCGTATTCTTTACAGTTCTTCAGAATTCTTTACAGTTCTTATTCTTTACCGTTCTTCAGAATTCTTCACCGTTCTTATTCTTTACAGTTCTTCAGAATTCTTTACCGTTCTTATTCTTTACCGTTCTTCAGAATTCTTTACCGTTCTTATTCTTTACAGTTCTTCAGAATTCTTTACCGTTCTTCAGAATTCTTTACCGTTCTTCAGAATTCTTTACCGTTCTTATTCTTTACCGTTCTTCAGAATTCTTTACCGTTCTTCAGAATTCTTTACAGTTCTTATTCTTTACAGTTCTTCAGAATTCTTTACCGTTCTTCAGAATTCTTTACCGTTCTTATCTTTACAGTTCTTCAGAATTCTTTACATTTCTTCAGAATTCTTTACCGTTCTTCAGAATTCTTTACCGTTCTTCAGAATTCTTTACCGTTCTTCAGAATTCTTTACAGTTCTTCAGAATTCTTTACCGTTCTTCAGAATTCTTTACAGTTCTTCAGAATTCTTTACCGTTCTTATTCTTTACCGTTCTTCAGAATTCTTTACCGTTCTTCAGAATTCTTTACCGTTCTTCAGAATTCTTTACAGTTCTTATTCTTTACCATTCTTCAGAATTCTTACCAGTTCTTATTCTTTACCGTTCTTCAGAATTCTTTACCGTTCTTATTCTTTACCGTTCTCATTCTTTACCATTCTTCAGAATTCTTTACCGTTCTTATTCTTTACCATTCTTCAGAATTCTTTACCGTTCTTATTCTTTACCGTTCTTCAGAATTCTTTACCGTTCTTATTCTTTACAGTTCTTATTCTTTACAGTTCTTATTCTTTACCGTTCTTCAGAATTCTTTACCGTTCTTATTCTTTACCGTTCTTCAGAATTCTTTACCGTTCTTATTCTTTACAGTTCTTATTCTTTACAGTTCTTATTCTTTACAGTTCTTATTCTTTACAGTTCTTATTCTTTACAGTTCTTATTCTTTACAGTTATTATTCTTTACCGTTCTTCAGAATTCTTTACCGTTCTTATTCTTTACCGTTCTTATTCTTTACAGTTCTTCAGAATTCTTTACAGTTCTTATTCTTTACCGTTCTTCAGAATTCTTTACAGTTCTTCAGAATTCTTTACAGTTCTTCAGAATTCTTTACAGTTACTTCAGAATTCTTTACCGTTCTTCAGAATTCTTTACCATTCTTCAGAATTCTTTACAGTTCTTCAGAATCTTTACAGTTCTTCAGAATTCTTTACCGTTCTTCAGAATTCTTTACCGTTCTTATTCTTTACCATTCTTCAGAATTCTTTACAGTTCTTCAGAATTCTTTACAGTTCTTCAGAATTCTTTACCGTTCTTCAGAATTCTTTACCGTTCTTATTCTTTACCGTTCTTCAGAATTCTTTACAGTTCTTCAGAATTCTTTACCGTTCTTCAGAATTCTTTACCGTTCTTATTCTTTACAGTTCTTCAGAATTCTTTACCGTTCTTCAGAATTCTTTACCGTTCTTCAGAATTCTTTACAGTTCTTCAGAATTCTTTACCGTTCTTCAGAATTCTTTACAGTTCTTCAGAATTCTTTACAGTTCTTCAGAATTCTTTACAGTTCTTCAGAATTCTTTACAGTTCTTCAGAATTCTTTACCGTTCTTCAGAATTCTTTACCGTTCTTCAGAATTCTTTACAGTTCTTCAGAATTCTTTACAGTTCTTCAGAATTCTTTACCGTTCTTCAGAATTCTTTACAGTTCTTCAGAATTCTTTACAGTTCTTCAGAATTCTTTACAGTTCTTCAAAATTCTTTACCGTTCTTCAGAATTCTTTACAGTTCTTCAGAATTCTTTACCGTTCTTCAGAATTCTTTACAGTTCTTCAGAATTCTTTACCGTTCTTCAGAATTCTTTACAGTTCTTCAGAATTCTTTACAGTTCTTCAGAATTCTTTACCGTTCTTCAGAATTCTTTACAGTTCTTCAGAATTCTTTACAGTTCTTCAGAATTCTTTACAGTTCTTCAGAATTCTTTACCGTTCTTCAGAATTCTTTACAGTTCTTATCCTTTACCATTATTCAGAATTCTTTACAGTTCTTATTCTTTACAGTTCTTCAGAATTCTTTACAGTTCTTATTCTTTACAGTTCTTCAGAATTCTTTACAGTTCTTATCCTTTACCATTATTCAGAATTCTTTACAGTTCTTATTCTTTACAGTTCTTCAGAATTCTTTACAGTTCTTATTCTTTACAGTTCTTCAGAATTCTTTACAGTTCTTATTCTTTACCGTTCTTCAGAATTCTTTACAGTTCTTATCCTTTACCATTATTCAGAATTCTTTACAGTTCTTATTCTTTACAGTTCTTCAGAATTCTTTACCGTTCTTCAGAATTCTTTACAGTTCTTATTCTTTACCGTTCTTCAGAATTCTTTACAGTTCTTATTCTTTACCGTTCTTCAGAATTCTTTACAGTTCTTATTCTTTACCATTCTTCAGAATTCTTTACAGTTCTTATTCTTTACCATTCTTCAGAATTCTTTACAGTTCTTATTCTTTACCGTTCTTCAGAATTCTTTACCGTTCTTATTCTTTACCGTTCTTCAGAATTCTTTACAGTACTTCAGAATTCTTTACCGTTCTTCAGAATTATTTACCGTTCTTCAGAATTCTTTACAGTTCTTCAGAATTCTTTACCGTTCTTCAGAATTCTTTACAGTTCTTCAGAATTCTTTACCGTTCTTCAGAATTCTTTACCGTTCTTCAGAATTCTTTACCGTTCTTCAGGATTCTTTACAGTTCTTCAGAATTCTTTACCGTTCTTCAGAATTCTTTACAGTTCTTCAGAATTCTTTACCGTTCTTCAGAATTCTTTACCGTTCTTCAGAATTCTTTACCGTTCTTCAGGATTCTTTACAGTTCTTCAGAATTCTTTACAGTTCTTCAGAATTCTTTACAGTTCTTCAGAATTCTTTACCGTTCTTCAGAATTCTTTACCGTTCTTCAGAATTCTTTACCGTTCTTCAGGATTCTTTACCGTTCTTCAGGATTCTTTACCGTTCTTATTCTTTACCGTTCTTCAGAATTCTTTACAGTTCTTATTCTTTACCGTTCTTCAGAATTCTTCACCGTTCTTATTCTTTACAGTTCTTCAGAATTCTTTACCGTTCTTATTCTTTACCGTTCTTCAGAATTCTTTACCGTTCTTATTCTTTACAGTTCTTCAGAATTCTTTACCGTTCTTCAGAATTCTTTACCGTTCTTCAGAATTCTTTACCGTTCTTATTCTTTACCGTTCTTCAGAATTCTTTACCGTTCTTCAGAATTCTTTACAGTTCTTATTCTTTACAGTTCTTCAGAATTCTTTACCGTTCTTCAGAATTCTTTACCGTTCTTATCTTTACAGTTCTTCAGAATTCTTTACATTTCTTCAGAATTCTTTACCGTTCTTCAGAATTCTTTACCGTTCTTCAGAATTCTTTACCGTTCTTCAGAATTCTTTACAGTTCTTCAGAATTCTTTACCGTTCTTCAGAATTCTTTACAGTTCTTCAGAATTCTTTACAGTTCTTCAGAATTCTTTACAGTTCTTCAGAATTCTTTACCGTTCTTATTCTTTACCGTTCTTCAGAATTCTTTACCGTTCTTCAGAATTCTTTACCGTTCTTCAGAATTCTTTACAGTTCTTATTCTTTACCATTCTTCAGAATTCTTACCAGTTCTTATTCTTTACCGTTCTTCAGAATTCTTTACCGTTCTTATTCTTTACCGTTCTCATTCTTTACCATTCTTCAGAATTCTTTACCGTTCTTATTCTTTACCATTCTTCAGAATTCTTTACCGTTCTTATTCTTTACCGTTCTTCAGAATTCTTTACCGTTCTTATTCTTTACAGTTCTTATTCTTTACAGTTCTTATTCTTTACCGTTCTTCAGAATTCTTTACCGTTCTTATTCTTTACAGTTCTTCAGAATTCTTTACAGTTCTTATTCTTTACAGTTCTTATTCTTTACAGTTCTTATTCTTTACAGTTCTTATTCTTTACAGTTCTTATTCTTTACAGTTCTTATTCTTTACCGTTCTTCAGAATTCTTTACCGTTCTTATTCTTTACCGTTCTTATTCTTTACAGTTCTTCAGAATTCTTTACAGTTCTTCAGAATTCTTTACCGTTCTTCAGAATTCTTTACAGTTCTTCAGAATTCTTTACAGTTCTTCAGAATTCTTTACAGTACTTCAGAATTCTTTACCGTTCTTCAGAATTCTTTACCATTCTTCAGAATTCTTTACCGTTCTTCAGGATTCTTTACAGTTCTTCAGAATCCTTTACAGTTCTTCAGAATTCTTTACCGTTCTTCAGAATTCTTTACCGTTCTTATTCTTTACCATTCTTCAGAATTCTTTACAGTTCTTCAGAATTCTTTACAGTTCTTCAGAATTCTTTACCGTTCTTCAGAATTCTTTACCGTTCTTATTCTTTACCGTTCTTCAGAATTCTTTACAGTTCTTCAGAATTCTTTACCGTTCTTCAGAATTCTTTACCGTTCTTATTCTTTACAGTTCTTCAGAATTCTTTACCGTTCTTCAGAATTCTTTACCGTTCTTCAGAATTCTTTACAGTTCTTCAGAATTCTTTACCGTTCTTCAGAATTCTTTACAGTTCTTCAGAATTCTTTACCGTTCTTCAGAATTCTTTACAGTTCTTCAGAATTCTTTACCGTTCTTCAGAATTCTTTACCGTTCTTCAGGATTCTTTACCGTTCTTCAGGATTCTTTACCGTTCTTATTCTTTACCGTTCTTCAGAATTCT
This sequence comes from Oncorhynchus gorbuscha, assembly GCF_021184085.1. Lineage (NCBI taxonomy): Eukaryota > Metazoa > Chordata > Actinopteri > Salmoniformes > Salmonidae > Oncorhynchus > Oncorhynchus gorbuscha. The sequence continues at coordinate 57,526 of NW_025746729.1, forward strand.
TTACAGTTCTTATTCTTTACCGTTCTTCAGAATTCTTCACCGTTCTTATTCTTTACAGTTCTTCAGAATTCTTTACCGTTCTTATTCTTTACCGTTCTTCAGAATTCTTTACCGTTCTTATTCTTTACAGTTCTTCAGAATTCTTTACCGTTCTTCAGAATTCTTTACCGTTCTTCAGAATTCTTTACCGTTCTTATTCTTTACCGTTCTTCAGAATTCTTTACCGTTCTTCAGAATTCTTTACAGTTCTTATTCTTTACAGTTCTTCAGAATTCTTTACCGTTCTTCAGAATTCTTTACCGTTCTTATCTTTACAGTTCTTCAGAATTCTTTACATTTCTTCAGAATTCTTTACCGTTCTTCAGAATTCTTTACCGTTCTTCAGAATTCTTTACCGTTCTTCAGAATTCTTTACAGTTCTTCAGAATTCTTTACCGTTCTTCAGAATTCTTTACAGTTCTTCAGAATTCTTTACAGTTCTTCAGAATTCTTTACAGTTCTTCAGAATTCTTTACCGTTCTTATTCTTTACCGTTCTTCAGAATTCTTTACCGTTCTTCAGAATTCTTTACCGTTCTTCAGAATTCTTTACAGTTCTTATTCTTTACCATTCTTCAGAATTCTTACCAGTTCTTATTCTTTACCGTTCTTCAGAATTCTTTACCGTTCTTATTCTTTACCGTTCTCATTCTTTACCATTCTTCAGAATTCTTTACCGTTCTTATTCTTTACCATTCTTCAGAATTCTTTACCGTTCTTATTCTTTACCGTTCTTCAGAATTCTTTACAGTTCTTATTCTTTACAGTTCTTATTCTTTACAGTTCTTATTCTTTACCGTTCTTCAGAATTCTTTACCGTTCTTATTCTTTACCGTTCTTCAGAATTCTTTACCGTTCTTATTCTTTACAGTTCTTATTCTTTACAGTTCTTATTCTTTACAGTTCTTATTCTTTACAGTTCTTATTCTTTACAGTTCTTATTCTTTACCGTTCTTCAGAATTCTTTACCGTTCTTATTCTTTACCGTTCTTATTCTTTACAGTTCTTCAGAATTCTTTACAGTTCTTCAGAATTCTTTACCGTTCTTCAGAATTCTTTACATTTCTTCAGAATTCTTTACAGTTCTTCAGAATTCTTTACAGTACTTCAGAATTCTTTACCGTTCTTCAGAATTCTTTACCATTCTTCAGAATTCTTTACCGTTCTTCAGGATTCTTTACAGTTCTTCAGAATCCTTTACAGTTCTTCAGAATTCTTTACCGTTCTTCAGAATTCTTTACCGTTCTTATTCTTTACCATTCTTCAGAATTCTTTACAGTTCTTCAGAATTCTTTACAGTTCTTCAGAATTCTTTACCGTTCTTCAGAATTCTTTACCGTTCTTATTCTTTACCGTTCTTCAGAATTCTTTACAGTTCTTCAGAATTCTTTACCGTTCTTCAGAATTCTTTACCGTTCTTATTCTTTACAGTTCTTCAGAATTCTTTACCGTTCTTCAGAATTCTTTACCGTTCTTCAGAATTCTTTACAGTTCTTCAGAATTCTTTACCGTTCTTCAGAATTCTTTACAGTTCTTCAGAATTCTTTACAGTTCTTCAGAATTCTTTACAGTTCTTCAGAATTCTTTACAGTTCTTCAGAATTCTTTACCGTTCTTCAGAATTCTTTACCGTTCTTCAGAATTCTTTACAGTTCTTCAGAATTCTTTACAGTTCTTCAGAATTCTTTACCGTTCTTCAGAATTGTTTACAGTTCTTCAGAATTCTTTACAGTTCTTCAGAATTCTTTACCGTTCTTCAGAATTCTTTACAGTTCTTCAGAATTCTTTACAGTTCTTCAGAATTCTTTACAGTTCTTCAGAATTCTTTACCGTTCTTATTCTTTACCGTTCTTCAGAATTCTTTACCGTTCTTCAGAATTCTTTACCGTTCTTCAGAATTCTTTACAGTTCTTATTCTTTACCATTCTTCAGAATTCTTACCAGTTCTTATTCTTTACCGTTCTTCAGAATTCTTTACCGTTCTTATTCTTTACCGTTCTCATTCTTTACCATTCTTCAGAATTCTTTACCGTTCTTATTCTTTACCGTTCTTCAGAATTCTTTACCGTTCTTATTCTTTACAGTTCTTATTCTTTACAGTTCTTATTCTTTACCGTTCTTCAGAATTCTTTACCGTTCTTATTCTTTACCGTTCTTCAGAATTCTTTACCGTTCTTATTCTTTACAGTTCTTATTCTTTACAGTTCTTATTCTTTACAGTTCTTATTCTTTACAGTTCTTATTCTTTACAGTTCTTATTCTTTACAGTTCTTATTCTTTACCGTTCTTCAGAATTCTTTACCGTTCTTATTCTTTACCGTTCTTATTCTTTACAGTTCTTCAGAATTCTTTACCGTTCTTATTCTTTACCGTTCTTATTCTTTACAGTTCTTCAGAATTCTTTACAGTTCTTCAGAATTCTTTACAGTACTTCAGAATTCTTTACCGTTCTTCAGAATTCTTTACCATTCTTCAGAATTCTTTACCGTTCTTCAGGATTCTTTACAGTTCTTCAGAATCCTTTACAGTTCTTCAGAATTCTTTACCGTTCTTCAGAATTCTTTACCGTTCTTATTCTTTACCATTCTTCAGAATTCTTTACAGTTCTTCAGAATTCTTTACAGTTCTTCAGAATTCTTTACCGTTCTTCAGAATTCTTTACCGTTCTTATTCTTTACCGTTCTTCAGAATTCTTTACAGTTCTTCAGAATTCTTTACCGTTCTTCAGAATTCTTTACCGTTCTTATTCTTTACAGTTCTTCAGAATTCTTTACCGTTCTTCAGAATTCTTTACCGTTCTTCAGAATTCTTTACAGTTCTTCAGAATTCTTTACCGTTCTTCAGAATTCTTTACAGTTCTTCAGAATTCTTTACAGTTCTTCAGAATTCTTTACAGTTCTTCAGAATTCTTTACCGTTCTTCAGAATTCTTTACCGTTCTTCAGAATTCTTTACAGTTCTTCAGAATTCTTTACAGTTCTTCAGAATTCTTTACCGTTCTTCAGAATTCTTTACAGTTCTTCAGAATTCTTTACAGTTCTTCAGAATTCTTTACAGTTCTTCAAAATTCTTTACCGTTCTTCAGAATTCTTTACAGTTCTTCAGAATTCTTTACCGTTCTTCAGAATTCTTTACAGTTCTTATTCTTTACCATTCTTCAGAATTCTTTACAGTTCTTATTCTTTACCGTTCTTCAGAATTCTTTACAGTTCTTATTCTTTACAGTTCTTCAGAATTCTTTACAGTTCTTCAGAATTCTTTACAGTTCTTCAGAATTCTTTACCGTTCTTCAGAATTCTTTACAGTTCTTCAGAATTCTTTACAGTTCTTCAGAATTCTTTACCGTTCTTCAGAATTCTTTACAGTTCTTCAGAATTCTTTACAGTTCTTCAGAATTCTTTACCGTTCTTCAGAATTCTTTACAGTTCTTATCCTTTACCATTATTCAGAATTCTTTACAGTTCTTATTCTTTACAGTTCTTCAGAATTCTTTACAGTTCTTATTCTTTACAGTTCTTCAGAATTCTTTACAGTTCTTATCCTTTACCTTTTCAGAATTCTTTACAGTTCTTATTCTTTACAGTTCTTCAGAATTCTTTACAGTTCTTATTCTTTACAGTTCTTCAGAATTCTTTACAGTTCTTATTCTTTACCGTTCTTCAGAATTCTTTACAGTTCTTATCCTTTCATTATTCAGAATTCTTTACAGTTCTTATTCTTTACAGTTCTTCAGAATTCTTTACAGTTCTTCAGAATTCTTTACCGTTCTTCAGAATTCTTTACAGTTCTTATTCTTTACCGTTCTTCAGAATTCTTTACAGTTCTTATTCTTTACCGTTCTTCAGAATTCTTTACAGTTCTTATTCTTTACCATTCTTCAGAATTCTTTACAGTTCTTATTCTTTACCATTCTTCAGAATTCTTTACAGTTCTTATTCTTTACCGTTCTTCAGAATTCTTTACCGTTCTTATTCTTTACCGTTCTTCAGAATTCTTTACAGTACTTCAGAATTCTTTACCGTTCTTCAGAATTATTTACCGTTCTTCAGAATTCTTTACAGTTCTTCAGAATTCTTTACAGTTCTTCAGAATTCTTTACCGTTCTTCAGAATTCTTTACCGTTCTTCAGAATTCTTTACCGTTCTTCAGAATTCTTTACCGTTCTTCAGGATTCTTTACAGTTCTTCAGAATTCTTTACCGTTCTTCAGAATTCTTTACAGTTCTTCAGAATTCTTTACAGTTCTTCAGAATTCTTTACAGTTCTTCAGAATTCTTTACCGTTCTTCAGAATTCTTTACCGTTCTTCAGGATTCTTTACCGTTCTTATTCTTTACCGTTCTTCAGAATTCTTTACCGTTCTTCAGAATTCTTTACCGTTCTTCAGAATTCTTTACCGTTCTTCAGAATTCTTTACCGTTCTTCAGAATTCTTTACCGTTCTTCAGGATTCTTTACCGTTCTTATTCTTTACAGTACTTCAGAATTCTTTACCGTTCTTCAGGATTCTTTACCGTTCTTATTCTTTACAGTACTTCAGAATTCTTTACCGTTCTTCAGAATTATTTACCGTTCTTCAGAATTCTTTACAGTTCTTCAGAATTCTTTACAGTTCTTCAGAATTCTTTACCGTTCTTCAGAATTCTTTACAGTTCTTCAGAATTCTTTACAGTTCTTCAGAATTCTTTACAGTTCTTCAGAATTCTTTACCGTTCTTCAGAATTCTTTACAGTTCTTCAGAATTCTTTACCGTTCTTCAGAATTCTTTACCGTTCTTCAGAATTCTTTACAGTTCTTCAGAATTCTTTACAGTTCTTCAGAATTCTTTACCGTTCTTCAGAATTCTTTACCGTTCTTCAGAATTCTTTACCGTTCTTCAGGATTCTTTACCGTTCTTATTCTTTACAGTACTTCAGAATTCTTTACCGTTCTTCAGAATTCTTTACCGTTCTTCAGAATTCTTTACAGTTCTTCAGAATTCTTTACAGTTCTTCAGAATTCTTTACCGTTCTTCAGAATTCTTTACCGTTCTTCAGAATTCTTTACCGTTCTTCAGGATTCTTTACCGTTCTTATTCTTTACAGTTCTTCAGAATTCTTTACCGTTCTTCAGAATTCTTTACCGTTCTTCAGAATTCTTTATCGTTCTTCAGGATTCTTTACCGTTCTTATTCTTTACAGTACTTCAGAATTCTTTACCGTTCTTCAGAATTCTTTACCGTTCTTCAGAATTCTTTACCGTTCTTCAGAATTCTTTACCGTTCTTCAGAATTCTTTACCGTTCTTCAGGATTCTTTACAGTTCTTCAGAATCCTTTACAGTTCTTCAGAATTCTTTACCGTTCTTCAGAATTCTTTACAGTTCTTCAGAATTCTTTACAGTTCTTCAGAATTCTTTACCGTTCTTCAGAATTCTTTACCGTTCTTCAGAATTATTTACCGTTCTTCAGAATTCTTTACAGTTCTTCAGAATTCTTTACAGTTCTTCAGAATTCTTTACCGTTCTTCAGAATTCTTTACAGTTCTTCAGAATTCTTTACCGTTCTTCAGAATTCTTTACCGTTCTTCAGAATTCTTTACCGTTCTTCAGGATTCTTTACAGTTCTTCAGAATTCTTTACCGTTCTTCAGAATTCTTTACCGTTCTTCAGGATTCTTTACAGTTCTTCAGAATTCTTTACAGTTCTTCAGAATTCTTTACAGTTCTTCAGAATTCTTTACCGTTCTTCAGAATTCTTTACCGTTCTTCAGAATTCTTTACCGTTCTTCAGGATTCTTTACCGTTCTTCAGGATTCTTTACCGTTCTTATTCTTTACCGTTCTTCAGAATTCTTTACCGTTCTTCAGAATTCTTTACCGTTCTTCAGAATTCTTTACCGTTCTTCAGAATTCTTTACCGTTCTTCAGGATTCTTTACCGTTCTTATTCTTTACAGTACTTCAGAATTCTTTACCGTTCTTCAGGATTCTTTACCGTTCTTATTCTTTACAGTACTTCAGAATTCTTTACAGTTCTTCAGAATTCTTTACCGTTCTTCAGAATTCTTTAGCGTTCTTCAGAATTCTTTACCGTTCTTCAGAATTCTTTACAGTTCTTCAGAATTCTTTACAGTTCTTCAGGATTCTTTACAGTTCTTCAGAATCCTTTACAGTTCTTCAGAATCCTTTACCGTTCTTCAGAATTCTTTACAGTTCTTCAGAATTCTTTACAGTTCTTCAGAATTCTTTACCGTTCTTCAGAATTCTTTACAGTTCTTCAGAATTCTTTACCGTTCTTCAGAATTCTTTACCGTTCTTCAGAATTCTTTACAGTTCTTCAGAATTCTTTACAGTTCTTCAGAATTCTTTACCGTTCTTCAGAATTCTTTACCGTTCTTCAGAATTCTTTACAGTTCTTCAGAATTCTTTACAGTTCTACAGTAGGGCGAGATTAAATACCCCACTGACTAACCTAAACTAGACACAGGTGACAACAAGACAGACAAAACCTAGAGAGTAGGGCGAGATTAAATACCCCTCTCTGATTACCCTAAACTAGACACAGGTGACAACAAGACAGACAAAACCTAGAGAGTAGGGCGAGATTAAATACCCCTCTCTGATTACCCTAAACTAGACACAGGTGACAACAAGACAGACAAAACCTAGAGAGTAGGGCGAGATTAAATACCCCTCTCTGATTACCCTAAACTAGACACAGGTGACAACAAGACAGACAAAACCTAGAGAGTAGGGCGAGATTAAATACCCCTCTCTGATTACCCTAAACTAGACACAGGTGACAACAAGACAGACAAAACCTAGAGAGTAGGGCGAGATTAAATACCCCTCTGATTACCCTAAACTAGACACAGGTGACAACAAGACAGACAAAACCTAGAGAGTAGGGCGAGATTAAATACCCCTCTGATTACCCTAAACTAGACACAGGTGACAACAAGACAGACAAAACCTAGAGAGTAGGGCGAGATTAAATACCCCTCTGATTACCCTAAACTAGACACAGGTGACAACAAGAAAGTATTCAACCCCCTTTGTCCACATGTTGTTGTGTTACAGACGGATACAATTTACATTTCTTGTCACTGGCCTACACACAACAATAATGTCAAAGTGGAATTATGTTTTTCCAAAATGTTCACAAATTAAATCAAAATGAAAAGCTGAAATGTCTTGAGTTGATAAGTATTCAACCCCTTTGTGATGGTAAGCCTAAATCAATTCAGGAGTAAAAATGTGCTTAACAAGTTACACAATAAGTTGCACTCTGTGTGTTTAACATGATTTCTGAATCTCTGTACCCCACACATACAATTATCGGAAAGGTCCTTCAGTCGAGAAGTGAATTTCAAACACTTTATTCAACCAGAAACTCCAGGGAGGTTTTCCAATGCATCACAAAGGAGGGCACCTATTGGTAGATGAGGCCAATGGTGACTTTAAAACAGTTACAAAGTTGAATGGCTGTGAAAGGAGAAAACTGAGGATGGATCAACTACAATGTAGTTACTGCACAATACTAACCTAATAGACAGAATAAAAATATTCCAAAACATGCATTCTGTTTTTGAACTCACTTGAATTCACCTTTCAGCAGGACAATAACATTTTTAAAACACAAGGCCAAATCTACACTGGAGTTGTTGTGAGAGCAAAATTACAAGATGATGTTATAATACTGTTTATGCATTGATTAGCTTTGATGAGTACTCTCATCTGTGTCTGCGGGTTGAGTCTAGCCTCTAGGGCTTTAGCTGACGGTTGACTTGAAAATAAAACCTAAAGACTGCTTTCCAAAGATAAGATGTGGCGGTGTGTAACCGGGATAGAGACAGCCTGGAGGAGTAGAACATAATCAGTTTTCTCAACACCATCCCGACATCTGGGAAACTGAGCCAGGTTGAAACACCGGGTGCAGATGACCACAGGATGCACTCAGGATGGCTTGTGATGCACCCCGATCAGCATGGGAGGGGTGGAACCAGCCTTGACTAAACATTTTTAGTGTCAGCTATATAAGAACTCTGCATTGTCTGTAAAGGTTTGGGTGACTAGCGTCATTCATTTCCGTAACATTGCTTACCAAGAGGACAATGAATGTTTCTGAGTGGCTGAGTTACAGTTTTGATTTCAAATCTGCTCAAAATCTATGGCAAGACCTGAAAATGGTTGTCTTGTACTGATCATCTTTTGAAAAGAATAGTTGGCAAATATTGTACATTCTAGGTGTGCAAAGCTCATAGATACTTACCCAGAAAAATCTCACAACTGTAATCATTGCCAAAGGTGATTCTAACATGTACTGACTCAGGAGCAAAGATTTCAAAAAACGGAGGTGAGAGATTTTTTTTTAAAATTCAGGTTGTAAAACAAAATGTACAATTAGTCAAGGGGTATGACTACTTTCTGAAGGTACTGTAGCTATCGGGCTCTGGTATGAAGTAGTGCACTATATAGGGAATAGGGCTCTGGTATGAAGTAGTGCACTATATAGGGAATAGGGCTCTGGTATGAAGTAGTGCACTATATAGGGAATAGGGCTCTAGTGCACTATATAGGGAATAGGGCTCTGGTATGAAGTAGTGCACTATATAGGGAATAGGGCTCTGGTATGAAGTAGTGCACTATATAGGGAATAGGGCTCTGAAATAGTGCACTATATAGGGAATAGGGCTCTGGTATGAAGTAGTGCACTATATAGGGAATAGGGCTCTGGTATGAAATAGTGCACTATATAGGGAATAGGGCTCTGGTATGAAATAGTGCACTATATAGGGAATAGGGCTCTGGTATGAAGTAGTGCACTATATAGGGAATAGGGCTCTGGTATGAAATAATGCACTACATAGGGAATAGGGCTCTGGTATGAAGTAGTGCACTATATAGGGAATAGGGCTCTGGTATGAAGTAGTGCACTATATAGGGAATAGGGCTCTGGTATGAAGTAGTGCACTATATAGGGAATAGGGCTCTGGTCTGAAGTAGTGCACTATATAGGGAATAGGGCTCTGGTCTAAAGTAGTGCACTATATAGGGAATAGGGCTCTGGTCTAAAGTAGTGCACTATATAGGGAATAGGGCTCTGGTCTAAAGTAGTGCACTATATAGGAAAGCATGATTGGAAACGCAGAGATTGAAAAACATTATGGTCGTCTTTAAAAAAAAACTTTAATGGGTTGTGGAGACGACTGCGTGAGATATTACTATTGTCAGGTGTTTTCTTCAGAGATGACTTGCACTCATGTCACCTATTCAATCTAAGTGTTTCACATTCTTGAATGATTTCCTGTTACACAGATACACTTCCACAAACAAAGTGTCTGTTGCCATATTACATCAAGTAAAGTTTCCCTGTGTCCTACATATGATACTGTGTCTGTCCTTCAACTGTCGAAGATAATTATTTCACAACATCCTCCATGCTCATAGTTTATGGCTTGTATTTAGGCACTCAATGTTTATGATATAAATAATATAATATATCCCAACTCTCTGTTCCTGTATCAGGTATGTGGAACTCTCCTCTGTTCCTGTATCAGGTATGTGGAACTCTCCTCTGTTCCTGTATCAGGTATGTGGAACTCTCCTCTGTTCCTGTATCAGGTATGTGGAACTCTCCTCTGTTCCTGTATCAGGTATGTGGAACCCTCCTCTGTTCCTGTATCAGGTATGTGGAACTCTCCTCTGTTCCTGTATCAGGTATGTGGAACTCTCCTCTGTTCCTGTATCAGGTATGTAGAACTCTCCTCTGTTCCTGTATCAGGTATGTGGAACTCTCCTCTGTTCCTCTGTTCTGTTCCTGTATCAGGTATGTAGAACTCTGTTCCTCTGAACTCTCCTCTGTTCCTGTATCAGGTATGTAGAACTATCCTCTATTCGACGTGCTAATGATACCACACTCCTAAGGGGGTGGTGGGGGGGTATTGAGGGTTTGGAGAGGGTGGTGAGGTGGAGGAGGGGGGTGGTGAGGGGATGGAGGAGTGTGTGTGTGTCTAATAGTTATTTCAGTTAACAGGCCACATGCTGTCCTGAGCATGCTGCTGTTGTCTGGCTGTTTAGCCCAAAGCCCTTTCTCTGTATCTCTCTCTCTATATATATATATATATTTATGTCTCTCTCTCTCTCTCTCTCTCTCTCTCTCTCTCTCTCTCTCTCTCTCTCTCTCTCTCTCTCTCTCTCTCTCTCGCACACACACGCACATTGCCTCCCACTGACATCTCACCTACTTTCCCACAAATACACACCATAGGGACTGAGGTTGTGTTTGTAGATACAATCAAACGGGTGTGTGCATTGACAGACATAAATACACACCTGGATGGGTGTACAGATTCGAGGGATCTTGTAAAGATTGGTAGGCCAAAAAAACATTGGCAGTTAGAGGTGATTTCAGTGTATTTGGTCTTGTCCTCCACCACATCTTCTGAGAACGAAACTGGCCAACAAACACCCAGATACGCCCGGATAGCAGTGGGAATGCAGCACATACGGTACACATGGGATTAGTTGTTAAGGTTTTCTTCCGTTGAAAGAGAGGAGGACCAAAATGCAGCGTGGTTATTTGTAAATATCTTTACTAAAGATGAAACCACGAACAATATACAAAAACAATCAACGTGAAAAACCGAAACAGCCCCCCAAACACAGAGACAGGAACAATCACCCACAACACAACCAAAGAATATGGCTGCCTAAATATGGTTCCCAATCAGAGACAACGATAAACACCTGCCTCTGATTGAGAACCATTCTAGGCAACTATAGACTTACCTAGACTACTATACTAAACAACAATCCCATAACCTACAAAAACCCCTAGACACAACACACAACATAAATACCCATGTCACACCCTGGCCTGACCAAAATAATAAAGAAAACACAAAATACTAAGGCCAGGGCGTGACAGTTGTGCTGAAATAATCTTGAACTATAATTAGATGGAAAGGGCTTTGAATTCTCTTCACGAAGATTGATGGGTTAATGGGTCCGGATAAATAACGGCTAAGATTACACATGGTCTGTGGTTGTGAGGCCAGTAGGACGTACTGACAAATTCTCTAAAACAACGTTGGAGGTGGCTGATGGTAGAAAAATGTACATTCAATTCTCTCTGATTGGCTCATTCCTGCGGTCAACATGACATTTGAACGCTCGCTCTGTGTCGTTGTGGCCCCAGCACAAGGTGCAACTGTGTAATGATCATGCTGTTTAATCGGCTTCTTGTTATGCCACACCTGTCAGGTGGATGGAATATCTTGGCAAAGGATAAATGTAGGACGAAACGCACATGACGACAAGAGAGACACCACAACACTACATAAAGAGACACCTAAGACACCTAACAACACAACATGGAAGTAGTACACAACAAGGTAGCAGTACACGCACGGTACAAACATTGTTAGGCACAGACAAAAGCATGAAGGGCAAAAAGGTGGAGACAACATCCCAGGGATGTGTGTGCTTTGGGGACCTTTAATAACTTCTTGGTGACAGGGGGCAGTATTTTGGTGACAGGGGGCAGTATTTTGGTGACAGGGGGCAGTATTTTGGTGACAGGGGGCAGTATTTTCACTTCCGAATGAAATGCATGCCCAAATTCAACTGCCTGCTACTCATCCCCAGAAGATAAGATATGCATATCATTGGCAGAAAAAGTTTTTAAAAAGCTCGGCACATGCATACTCAGGCTGACGGGCTCTTGTTCAGGCAAAGGAGAAATAAGTGGGCTCAGGCTACCCGGAAGGCCAAAGTTTGTTGCTTTAATAAGGCGCAGTTCTCTCTCTGTGGGTCTTACTCCAAGACGCTCTGGAAAACAGAATAAATCCTCCTCTTCACAGCTGCCCATTCCATTAATGTTAATAATGTTTTTTTACTGACAAGAAGCACATGGCTGAGCTCTTTAATCACCACTTCATTAAGTCAGGATTCCTATTTGACTCAGTCATGCCTCATTGACCACCACTGCCCACCCCCTGGTTCCCTCTGCCTTGCTACAAAGTTTCTCCCTGCAGGCAGTCTCTGAGGTGGAGGAGCTCCTTAAATTTGACCTCAAAAAAACATTTGGGTCAGATGGTTTACATCCCATTCTTCTTTAAGTATGCTGCCCCTTATCATCGCCATAACGATGTGTGCTGAGAGTCAGGAAGCAAGTTCAGGGAGTGAGTGTTTTAATAAATTAACACAACATAATACAAAACTAGAAACACGAACAACGCACAGACATGAAACTGAAACAGAAGAAATAATCCCTAGGGAAGGAACCAAAGAGAGTGATATATATATAGGGAAGAAACCAAAGAGAGTGATATATATAGGGAAGGAACCAAAGGGAGTGATATATATAGGGAAGGAACCAAAGGGAGTGATATATATAGGGAAGGAACCAAAGAGAGTGATATATATAGGGAAGGTAATAAGGGGAAGTGATGAAAGTCCAGGTGAGTCTGATGTCGCGCCGGTACCCGTAACTATGGTGACAGGTGTGCGCCATAATGAGCAGCCTGGTGACCTAGAGGCTGGAGAGGGAGCACACGTGACAATCGCAAAGCCTATCTTCAAACGTTTTACCTGTCTCTCCTTTCTGGGGAGGTTCCCATTGCTTGGAAGGGGTCCACGGTTCATTCTTTATTTAAAGATCAAACTGATCATAACTGTTATAGGCCAATTTATATTTTGACCTGTTAATCAAAAGTGTTGGATAAACTTGTAAATAATTAACTGACTTTGCTTTCTTGATATCTGTAGTATTCTCTCTGGAATGCAATCGGTCATGACGCTAGATGGAATATGAAAATGTACGTCATTTTTGTTTTGTTAGTAAAGGTTAATAGATGACGTTATTACTAAAACATTGTAACGTGAAGAGTTTTCCTAGTATATGTTTGATGTTTATACATTGTACGTTGTGTGGAAAATGTCCAAATCAAAGGGAATGTTTTGGTAAAGATGAAATGTGAAGTTAGTTGTCTAAAATTTGATTTGAGTAAAACCTAGACCTTGCTCTTAACTTGGTACGCCCAGAAATTGCCCTAAAATCGGTTACGCCCACTTCTGACCCGAGGGTATAAAACCTGCGTGTGAAGAATTTACAGATGAGACTACGTGACCCAAGCTGCAGCCGAGGTCTAAAATGTCAACGAACCCAAAAACCAACGCAAGTTTGAAGACAAATAAATATTTTTCTACCCAAGCTACGGATGAGTAGCTGTGTATAAGCGGGTGAATTCAAGTCGAACCACCTAGCCTCCATTTCCCATCGAATCGTGGTATCTACACTGTTTCATTCCTACGCTGTGAGCTCTGAGCTACAGAGCTGTCTGTCCTCAGAAGAGCCCTTCCAGAACAAGGGCAAGGGAACAGACTCCTAAACCAAAACAACACTGACATCGTGAGGACGACCAGAGAAGTGCGCCGGAGAAGTGTGTCATTGATCAGCCTGGGCGGTCCACGCGGAGAATCCACAGAGACCTTCCCACGTAATTACATAATTACATTCTGACCCATAAGAGCTGCAGTTTGGGGCAAGGCTAGGGTTAGAATAAGCATAGCTGACAAATTCACCCAAATGTATATTTTAAATCCCCATTTTGGGTAACACGCGCCATAGTGTGTTGGCCCGTTATACTAAGTTCTAATCAATAGCCTAGAATGTGTTTTTGTGTATGTGTATCTTTTATCATCATTTTAGCTTTCTAGTAAATAAATACTCAACTAAGATTGGTGTGGTATGAACTCATTGGTGAGACCCGGGTCCGTGCAGATTCCCAGATTATACGATGTTCAGAACGAGATTGTTAGAGGTAACTGATTAATTAGCGGCTGTTGTAAAATCGAGATTCTGATATTCTTAGAGTTAATTTGGGAAATAGAAACTCAATAAAAACGTATTTTCCCATGATGCCCAGGCTAATGAGTTAATAATTGCATGATTCAGTTAATCACACAATTAGAAACGTTTAATAATTTGATGAGCAACAGTCGTCATATTAACTAATACAACGTCACAACATTAGTTTGTTGGTGATGTGGACACCAAGGAACTTGAAGCTCTCAAGCTGCTCCACTACAGCACTACAGGGAGAGGTTGTTGTCCTGGCACCACATGGCCAGGTCTCTGACCTCCTCCCTACAGGCTGTGTCATTGTTGTCGGTGATCAGGCCTACCCATTGGTGTGGTGTCATCGGCAAACTTAATGATGATGTTATAATAATAATAATATATGCCATTTAGCAGACGCTTTTATCCAAAGCGACTTACAGTCATGTGTGCATACATTCTACGTATGGGTGGTCCCGGGAATCGAACCCACTACCCTGGCATTACAAGCGCCATGCTCTACCAACTGAGCTACAGAAGGAGGAGCCCCTGTGTTGATATGTGGTGGATTTGTTCGTTACCTACCCTTACCACCAGGGGGCAGCCCGTCGGGAAGTTCAGGATACAGTTGCAGAGGGAGGTGTTTAGTCCCAGGGTCCTTAGCGTAGTGATGAGCTTTGAGGGAACTATGGTGTTGAACGCTGAGCTGTAGTCAATGAATAACATTCTCACATAGGTGCTCCTTTTTTTTCTTTAATGAGTCACACAGAAAGGATAAACTCCAAACACCCAAACAGGCCCTCACCCCGACATTCGCTGGAGAAAGAAACAGAGATTTCACAGAAAGAGATCGGGGTGCCTTGTGAGGATCAGACTATGAGTGTCTAAACTGCCTTTGCCACCAGTACTGTTAGCTAATGTTCAATCGCTGGAAAATAAATGGGACGAACTGAAAGCACGTATATCCTACCAACAGGACATTAACCTCTTGAAGCTAGGGGCAGTATTTTTATGTTTGGAAAAATAACGTTCCCAATGTAAACGGCCTATTTCTCAGGACCAGATGCTAGAATATGCATATAATTGACAGATTAGGATAGGAAACACTCTAAAGTTTCCAAAACTGTCAAAATATTGTCTGTGAGAATAACAGAACTGATATTGCAGGTGAAACCCCAAGGAAAATCAAACCTGGAAGTGGCTTCTATAAGAGCGGCAGCCACTTCCTGGTTTGATTTTCCACTCTCCTCAAGCATATTGGGGGACGGATAGAAAGCAAATTTTCCTACACACAGTCATTAAGACAAGGTAACCCTCCAACTACTGCATCTATTCTAATTCTAATTCTCTCTATCCATCCATTCTAATTTCCTGTCCTCTCTCTTTCTCTCTATCCATCCATTCTAATCTCCCATTCTCTCTTTTTCTCTCTATCCATCCATTCTAATCTCCTATCCTCTCCTTTTCACTCTATCCATCCATTCTAATCTCCTATCCTCTCTCTTTCTCTCTATCCATCCATTCTAATCTCCCATTCTCTCTTTTTCTCTCTATCCATCCATTCTAATCTCCTATCCTCTCCTTTTCTCTCTATCCATCCATTCTAATCTCCTATCCTCTCTTTTTCACTCTATCCATCCATTCTAATCTCCCATTCTCTCTCTTTCTCTCTATCCAATGATTCTAATCTCCTATCCTCTCTTTTTCTCTCTATCCAATGATTCTAATCTCCTATCCTCTCTTTTTCTCTCCATTCCAATCAAGAATCCTCTCTTTTTCTCTCTATCCCTCCATTCTAATCTCCTATCCTCTCTCTCTCTCCATTCTAATCTCCTATCCTCTATTTCTCTCCATTCTAATCTCCTATCCTCTATTTCTCTCCATTCTAATCTCCTATCCTCTCTCTCTCTCCATTCTAATCTCCTATCCTCTCTCTTTCTCCATTCTAATCACCTATCCCCTCTCTCTCTCTCTCTCTCTCCATTCTAATCTCCTATCCTCTCTTTCAATCCATTCTAAACTCCCATCCAACCCCTTTTCTCTCTCTCTCTATCTCCCTCTCCCTCTCTCCCTTTCTCTTCTCAATCTCACTGTCTCTTTTTCTCCCTCACTCAAACTTCTGAGGAGGCCAAGAATAATACCCTACAAATATAAAATGTTTCTCTGCTGTAAATTGGCTGGCAATTGTCTCTGCAGTAGTCTATAAATATATATTTTTTAAAGAGTGAAATGACTCTTATGTCGTATGAGCCTTCCGAATATAATATAATAATCGATGTTGTTTTCCAAACAACTGGTTAAGACTTAAGGTGACATATGGCTCAAACAGAAAAAACTTGATTGTAAAGTTTCGTTTTTAATTCTGACTGGTTAAGGTCAGGGTTTAACCAGTCAGAATGAATGCCTAACCTTAACCCTGACCTTAACCAGTCTGAATGAATGCCCTAAACTTAGGGCATTAATTTAGGGCATTCATTATGACTGGTTAAGGTCAGGGTTAAGTTTAGGGCATTAATTCGGACTGGTTAAGGTCAGGGTTAAGTTTAGGGCATTAATTCGGACTGGTTAAGGTCAGGGTTAAGGTTAGGGCATTCATTCGGACTGGTTAAGGTCAGGGTTAAGTTTAAGCATTCATTCGGACTGGTTAAGGTCAGGGTTAAGTTTAGGGCATTAATTCGGACTGGTTAAGGTCAGGGTTAAGTTTAGGGCATTAATTCGGACTGGTTAAGGTCAGGGTTAAGTTTAGGGCATTCATTCAGACTGGTTAAGGTCAGGGTTAAGTTTAAGCATTCATTCAGACTGGTTAAGGTCAGGGTTAAGGCTTGGGATAGAAACCATAATACTAGGAGCCGTAGCTCACGATTCAAGCCCTTCTTTTATCCTCGTCCACAACGCCCCAGGATGCCCCGGGACACTCACGTTGCCCTTAGTGAACCACATTGAAGGCATCTCCTGACGTCCTGGGGACCTGGATAAACGTCTAATACTGCAGTGGATCTGGTGTGACATATCT
The DNA here is from genome assembly GCF_021184085.1 of Oncorhynchus gorbuscha. Lineage (NCBI taxonomy): Eukaryota > Metazoa > Chordata > Actinopteri > Salmoniformes > Salmonidae > Oncorhynchus > Oncorhynchus gorbuscha. The sequence goes on from NW_025746729.1 coordinate 74,390, forward strand.
GACAATCCTGGACAGGGATTTACCTTCTCCTCTCCTTGTCTCATTTCATTATTTTCAATGATTTATCTATTACTGGCCAGTTAACCAAATGACAGCTTTCAGATAGGAGGGACAAAATTAATTTCCTTAGTCATTAGACTACGGATGTATGTGTGTGTCCATAAGTCTACCCGCGTTCTGGCCACAGCCTGGTTACCATGAGAACGCCATGGAGGATGACATTACAGCGTCACTCTGACATCACCAGACAGTGACTCATACTCTTTGGGTTGTGTTGTTGTGTGCGTGTGTGTGTGTGTGTGTGTGTGTGTGTGTGTGTGTGTGTGTGTGTGTGTGTGTGTGTGTGTGTGTGTGTGTGTGTGTGTGTGTGTGTGTGTGTGTGTGTGTGTGTGTGTGTGTGTGTGTGTGTGTGTGTGCGTGTGTGTGTGTGTGTGTGCGTGCGTGCATGTGCGTGTGTGTGGTAGTGTCCTTCCGATTCGCTGCTATGCACCTACAAGACGGACAAACAAAATACACCAACCCAGATCATTTCAACATCAATAAGTGTTTTCATTCCATGTAACAAAAATAATTACATTGTTCTTTGTTCTAAGAGCCGTACAATATTGAAATAGAAAAAAACGGAACATAATTAATCAACGAAACACATAAATTCACATCAACAGCACAGACATGTTGAAGACAACAGCAGAATTGCTGTATATTACACAACAGAGCACAAGTGGTTCCCTTGTCACAGAGTAGAATAAATAGAATTATATAGATCCGTAGTAAAATTAGGGGCTGGTTTCTTTCTATATTTTATATTTCTGTATCAGCATGTGATATTTCTGAGCATGTTGGTCCTCTATCTAATCTACATTCCATTGTGGTGTTGTATATTTTTAACAGTGTCAGTCAACCATATTAAACCAGAGTCAAACATATCTTTATCAAATATAATATATTCATTGATTGAAGTGAATAACCTGTTAATGACGTTGGAATGACATTTGTTTCCCAGGAGCCAACTGGGTCAACTGTTTCCTCTGGGGTATCAATACAAACTACAATCAAATCCTAAACCCCTATTTTAGATTTCCTCTGGGGTATCAATACAAACTACAATCAAATCCAGCAACAGTCACATTCAACAGATAGCTGCAAACAACAGGAAGTCAGATATAATTTTCAAATCTTTCCCTGCTATGTCATTTAAATGACATGCCAACCCAACTGTCATTTAAATGACATACCAACCCAACTGTCATTTAAATGACATACCAACCCAACTGTCATTTAAATGATATACCAACCCAACTGTCATTTCAATGATATACCAACCCAACTGTCATTTAAATGACATACCAACCCAACTGTCATTTAAATGATATACCAACCCAACTGTAATTTAAATTACATACCAACCCAACTGTCATTTAAATGATATACCAACCCAACTGTCATTTAAATGATATACCAACCCAACTGTCATTTAAATGATATACCAACCCAACTGTCATTTAAATGATATACCAACCCAACTGTCATTTAAATGATATACCAACCCAACTGTCATTTAAATGATATACCAACCCAACTGTCATTTCAATGATATACCAACCCAACTGTCATTTAAATGACATACCAACCCAACTGTCATTTAAATGATATACCAACCCAACTGTAATTTAAATTACATACCAACCCAACTGTCATTTAAATGATATACCAACCCAACTGTCATTTAAATGATATACCAACCCAACTGTCATTTAAATGATATACCAACCCAACTGTCATTTAAATGATATACCAACCCAACTGTCATTTAAATGATATACCAACCCAACTGTCATTTAAATGATATACCAACCCAACTGTCATTTAAATGATATACCAACCCAACTGTCATTTAAATGACATACCAACCCAACTGTAATTTAAATGATATACGAACCCAACTGTCATTTAAATGATATACCAACCCAACTGTCATTTAAATGATATACCAACCCAACTGTCATTTAAATGATATACCAACCCAACTGTCATTTAAATGATATACCAACCCAACTGTCATTTAAATGATATACCAACCCAACTGTCATTTAAATGATATACCAACCCAACTGTCATTTAAATGATATACCAACCCAACTGTCATTTAAATTACATACCAACCCAACTGTCATTTAAATGATATACCAACCCAACTGTCATTTAAATGATATACCAACCCAACTGTCATTTAAATGATATACCAACCCAACTGTCATTTAAATGATATACCAACCCAACTGTAATTTAAATTACATACCAACCCAACTGTCATTTAAATGATATACCAACCCAACTGTCATTTAAATGATATACCAACCCAACTGTCATTTAAATGACATACCAACCCAACTGTAATTTAAATGACATACCAACCCAACTGTAATTTAAATGACATACCAACCCAACTGTAATTTAAATGACATACCAACCCAACTGTAATTTAAATTATAAACCCAACTGTAATTTAAATGATATACCAACCCAACTGTAATTTAAATTATAAACCCAACTGTAATTTAAATTATAAACCCAACTGTAATTTAAATTATAAACCAAACTGTAATTTAAATTATAAACCAAACTGTAATTTAAATGACATACCAACCAAATTGTAATTTAAATTATAAACCCAACTGTAATTTAAATTATCAACCAAACTGTAATTTAAATTATAAACCAAACTGTAATTTAAATGACATACCAACCCAACTGTAATTTAAATTATAAACCCAAATGTAATTTAAATTATAAACCAAACTGTAATTTAAATTATAAACCAAACTGTCATTTAAATGACATACCAACCCAACTGTAATTTAAATTATAAACCCAACTGTAATTTAAATTATAAACCCAACTGTCATTTAAATGATATACCAACCCAACTGTCATTTAAATGACATACCGACCCAACTGTAATTTAAATGATATACCAACCCAAATGTAATTTAAATGACATACCAACCCAACTGTAATTTAAATTATAAACCCAACTGTAATTTAAATGATATACCAACCCAACTGTAATTTAAATGGAATACCGACCCAACTGTCATTTAAATGATATACCAACCCAACTGTCATTTAAATGACATACCAACCCAACTGTAACTTAAATGACATACCAACCCAACTGTAATTTAAATTATAAACCCAACTGTAATTTAAATTATAAACCAAACTGTAATTTAAATGACATACCAACCCAACTGTAATTTAAATGACATACCAACCCAACTGTAATTTAAATTATAAACCCAACTGTAATTTAAATTATAAACCCAACTGTAATTTAAATTATAAACCAAACTGTAATTTAAATTATAAACCAAACTGTAATTTAAATGACATACCAACCAAATTGTAATTTAAATGATATACCAACCCAACTGTAATTTAAATGACATACCAACCCAACTGTAATTGAAATTATAAACCCAACTGTAATTTAAATGATATACCAACCCAACTGTAATTTAAATAGAATACCGACCCAACTGTCATTTAAATGATATACCAACCCAACTGTCATTTAAATGACATACCAACCCAACTGTAACTTAAATGACATACCAACCCAACTGTAATTTAAATTATAAACCCAACTGTAATTTAAATTATAAACCAAACTGTAATTTAAATGACATACCAACCCAACTGTAATTTAAATGACATACCAACCCAACTGTAATTTAAATTATAAACCCAACTGTAATTTAAATTATAAACCCAACTGTAATTTAAATTATAAACCAAACTGTAATTTAAATGACATACCAACCCAACTGTAATTTAAATGACATACCAACCCAACTGTAATTTAAATTATAAACCCAACTGTAATTTAAATTATAAACCCAACTGTAATTTAAATGACATACCAATCCAACTGTAATTTAAATTATAAACCCAACTGTAATTTAGATTATAAACCCAACTGTAATTTAAATTATAAACCCAACTGTAATTTAAATGACATACCAACCCAACTGTAATTTAAATGATAAACCCAACTGTAACTGAGGTGAGACGGAGGGTCCACACCAGGGATCATCAACTAGATTCAGCCGCGGTCCGATTGTTTTCTGGACCATAATAACAAATCATTTGTAGACTGCAAATTGACAGTAAGAATCCAAAACAGTTATAATGTTTGTTTAAAACATAGTCATTTCAAACCTTGCTTACATTTGTATACAATCACATGTCTATCTCTCTCTATGCGTGGGTATACTTGGGAAGAGATCAATTAAAATCAATCACATGTCTATCTCTCTCTATGCGTGGGTATACTTGGGAGGAGATCAATTCAAATCAATTGGACCTGATTTCCTGGTGTTTTTACAGTCTCTCCCCCCCAAAAAAATGTTGCTCCGAAAACTTGGGGAGCCAAATTTGTCCCTTAGACTGGCTGTTGGCAAACCCTGGTTGTCACAAGGAATGTAGAAATTGTACTGCTGAGGCATCTCTGTTACACACACACACACACACACACACACACACACACACACACACACACACACACACACACACACACACACACACACACACACACACACACACACACACACACACACACACACACACACACACACACACACACACACACACACACACACACAGGTTATTCACAAACCACTGTAGCTGTGTTGCCAATTTAAGAAGTCTAGGTTAGTGTTACATGTACATTATTACAACTGTTTATATTCATACACACGGTTAATGTCATGTACATTTCATCTCATTATTACATTTGACAAAACAGGTCAGTGCTTGTCTCTCTTTGAGGGAGGGAACATTCGGATTGGCAAAAGATGAGGGAAAAAATGTCCTTGGCTGGGGAGGGTTCCATCTCTTCGTCTCCTCTATCTACAGGACATTCATATCTCTGGTGTCTAGCTATTGGCCTGGAAACATAGAACACACACACGAACACACACACACATAAACACACACGCACACAAACACACACGCACACAAACACACACACACACACCTCTTGCTCTTTTCTCGATTGATTTTTGATCAGAGAGGAGTTCAACAATCTCCCTCTCCTCAACCACCTGTCACATCCCTCTGTCTGCCTGACATTAGAAGAGCAGGAGGAAGAGGAGGATGAGGAAGGAAGAGGAGGATGAGAGGAAAGAGGGAGGATGGCTTTTCAGGCTTTTTCAGGGAAAATAAGATAAATATTGAGGCTTTGCCCTTTAGCGGATCCACCAGATTCCAGTTTCTTCAAACAGCCGGTAATTATCATTAAGCTACAAGAAACTATGGCACCATACTGGCTCTATTATTGGCTCTATTGTTCTGACTGATCATCAGATGTTTCAAGTACGGAATGTTTTGTGTAAAGCAAGACTAAACAGCCTTAAAGCATTAAATCCTTTTGTGACGATTTTAACTATACAACTTACCACCAATCACAACATTGACTTCATTTTAAAGTCTGTTGATTTTTAAACGTTTTGATCAAAGCTTTCTTCCTGCGACTCAAACCTTCACAGTCATGTTGGTGGATGGGTATCGTAGCTACCTGCAACTTGTGCCATGAATAACAACCATAACATAAACTGAAGTCAGCTAATGGCCAAATGTTTGTTTCGTTCCCCTGTTCATTTAACCTTGATGGTGGCATTTAAAGACAGAGACAAATGGACAGGGATAATCTTTAAAAGGTGAAGAGACCATTACATCATCACCATTACTATCCTCCCCCATTAGATACCATTACTATCCTCCCCCATCAGAGAACATTACTATCATCACCATTACTATCCTCCCCCATCAGAGAACATTGCATCATCACCATTACTATCCTCCCCCATCAGAGACCATTACATCATCACCATTACTATCCTCCCCCATCAGAGACCATTACTATCCTCCCCATTAGATACCATTACTATCCTCCCCCATCAGAGAACATTACTATCATCACCATTACTATCCTCCCCCATTAGATACCATTACTATCCTCCCCATCAGAGAACATTACTATCATCACCATTACTATCCTCCCCCATCAGAGACCATTACTATCATCACCATTACTATCCTCCCCCATTAGATACCATTACTATCCTCCCCCATTAGATACCATTACTATCCTCCCCCATCAGAGAACATTACTATCATCACCATTACTATCCTCCCCCATCAGAGACCATTACTATCATCACCATTACTATCCTCCCCATTAGATACCATTACTATCCTCCCCCATTAGATACCATTACTATCCTCCCCATCAGAGAACATTACTATCATCACCATTACTATCCTCCCCCATTAGATACCATTACTATCCTCCCCATCAGAGACCATTACTATCATCACCATTACTATCCTCCCCCATTAGATACCATTACTATCCTCCCCCATTAGATACCATTACATCATCACCATTACTATCCTCCCCATCAGAGACCATTACTATCATCACCATTACTATCCTCCCCCATTAGATACCGTTACTATCCTCCCCCATCAGAGAACATTGCATCATCACCATTACTATCCTCCCCATCAGAGACCATTACTATCCTCCCCTATAAGAGACCATTACTATCCTCCCCCATAAGAGACCATTACTATCCTCCCCTATAAGAGACCATTACCTTCCTCCCCTATAACAGACAAATACTATCCTCCCCTATAAGAGACCATTACTATCCTCCCCTATAAGAGACCATTACTATCCTCCCATATAAGAGACCATTACTATCCTCCCCTATAGGAGACAATTACTATCCTCCCCTATAAGAGACCATTACTATCCTCCCCTATAAGAGACCATTACTATCCTCCCCTATAAGAGACCATTACTATCCTCCCCTATAAGAGACCATTACTATCCTCCCCTATAAGAGACCATTACTATTCTCCCCTATAAGAGACCATTACTATCCTCCCCTCTCATCACCATCACTATCCTCCCTATAAGAGACCATTACTATCCTCCCCTATAAGAGACCATTACTATCCTCCCCTCTCATCACCATCACTATCCTCCCCTATAAGAGACCATTACTATTCTCCCCTATAAGAGACCATTACTATCCTCCCCTCTCATCACCATCACTATCCTCCCCTATAAGAGACCATTACTATTCTCCCCTATAAGAGACCATTACTATTCTCCCCTATAAGAGACCATTACTATTCTCCCCTATAAGAGACCATTACTATCATCACCATCACTATCCTCCCCTCTCATCACCATTACTATCCTCCCCTATAAGAGACCATTACTATTCTCCCCTATAAGAGACCATTACTATCCTCCCCTCTCATCACCATCACTATCCTCCCCTATAAGAGACCATTACTATTCTCCCCTATAAGAGACCATTACTATCCTCCCCTATAAGAGACCATTACTATCCTCCCCTATAAGAGACCATTACTATTCTCCCCTATAAGAGACCATTACTATCATCACCATTATAATGTCAGAAGGTCTAAGAGAGGGGTTTAAAAAGCAGAACGTGAAGATAAAGGGGGACTTAAAAGCCTAATATATTCCCAGAAGGTTCATTCTGTACCACAGCTGTCTTTTTTGTGGACAGTTTTGGTAAACAGTGGCAACTGTCATTTTTGTTTAGACTTTGAGCACACGGACGGACGGACGCAAGCAAGCCCACACACTCTGACTTGATCAGTATGTCGTATCTGACCCGGTGAACGCTCTATTAACTCCCTGACAGCTGGAGGGGATCTCTCTCTCTCTCTCTCTCTCTCTCTCTCTCTCTCTCTGTCTCTCTCTCTCTCTCTCTCTCTCTCTCTATCTCTCTCTGTATCTCTCTCTGTATCTCTCTCTCTCTCTCTCTCTCTCTCTCTCTCTCTCTCTCTCTCTCTCTCTCTCTCTCTCTCTGTATCTCTCTCTGTATCTCTCTCTGTATCTCTCTCTGTATCTCTCTCTCTCTCTCTGTATCTCTCTCTGTATCTCTCTCTGTATCTCTGTATCTCTCTCTCTCTCTCTCTCTCTCTCTCTCTCTCTCTCTCTCTCTCTCTCTCTCTCTCTCTCTCTCTGTCTCTCTCTCTGAGGTCTGGGCCGAGGTCTGGGCCGAGGTCTGGGTGCCTTGTGAGAATTGTTTGGCAAGTGAGTAAACCACCACTACCCTCCATATTATTTGGCAATGTTCAATCATTGGATATCAAACTGGACAATCTACGAGAAACATTATCCGACCGACGGGACATTAAAAACTGTAACATCGACATTAAGAACATACAGCTGGCGGTGGGTTATACACTACATCAGCAGGACAGAACAGCAACCTCTGGTAAGACACGGGGTTGCGGCCTGTGTATGTTTGTAAACAACAGCTGGTGCACAATATCTAAGGAAGTCTAGAGGTTTTTCTCGCCTGAGGTAGAGTATCTCATGATAAGCTGTAGACCACACTATCTACCTAGAGAGTTTTCATCTGTATTTTTCGTAGCTGTCTACATACCACCACAGTCCGATGCTGGCACTAAGACCACACTCAACCAGCTGTATAAGGCCATAAGCAAACAAGAAAATGCTCATCCAGAAGTGGCGCTCCTAGTGACCGGGGACGCTAATGCAGGCAAACGTAAATCAGTTTAACCTCATTTCTACCAGCATGTCACATGTGTAACCAGAAAATAAAAAAACTGTAGACCACCTTTACTCCACATACTCTGCAAAGCTCTCCCTCAACTTCCATTTGGCAAATCTGATCATAATTCTATTCTCCTGATTCCTGCTTACAAGCAAAAACTAAAGCAGGTAGTACACCAGTGACTTGCTCAATACGGAAGTGGTCAGATGACGCGAATGCTACGCTACAGGACCCTTTTGCTAGCATAGGCTGGAATAAGTTCCAAGAAACATCCAATGGCATTGAGAAGTACACCACCTCAGTCACCGGCTTTATCAATAAGTGCATCGACGACCTCGTCCCCACAGTGGCCGTACGTACATCCACCCCGAGGTAAAGGCTTATAAGAAATCCCGCTATGGCCTCAGATGAACCATCCAACAGGAAAAGCGTAAATATAGGATTAAGATTAAATCCTACTACACCGGCTCGGACGCTCGTCAGATGTGGCCGGGCTTTAAAACTACTACAGATTACATGGGAAAACCAGCCGGGAGCTGCCCAGCGAACCTACCAGAAGAGCTAAATGCTGTTCGGGACGACTGTGTGATCCCGTTCTCCAGAGTCGATGTGAGCAAGACCTTTAAACAGGTCAACATTCACAAAGCTGCGGGGCCAGACGGATTACCAGGACGTGTGCTCAATGACTGGCAAGTGTCTTCACTGACATTTCAACCTCTCCTTGGCCGAGTCTGTAATACCTACATGTTTCAAACAGACCACCATAGTCCCTGTGCCCAAGATAGTGAAGGTAACCTGCCTAAATGATTACCGCCCCGTAGCACTCACATATGTAGCCATGAAGTGCTTTGAAAGGCTGGTCATGCCTCACATCAACACCATCATGCCAGAAACCCTAAACACACTCCAATTCGCATACCGCCCCAACAGATCCACAGATGACGCAATCTCAATCACACTCCACACTGCCCTTTCCCACCTGGACAAAAGGAACACCTATGTGAGAATGCTGTTCATTGATTACAGCTCAGCGTTCAACACCATAGTGCCCTCAAAGCTCATCATTACGCTAAGGACCCTGGGACTAAACACCTCCCTCTGCAACTGGATCCTGGACTTTCATGATGCACCTCCCCCAGGTGGAGGAGGTGCATCATGACAACACCATCGACAACACCATCGAGAGCATTCTGACCGGTTGCATTACCGCCTGATACAGAGGGTAGTGCGAACGGCCCAGTACATCACTGGGGTCTAGCTTCCTAACATCCTGGACCTATATACCAGGCGGTGTCAGAGGAAGTGCCCAAAACCAAGACTCCAGTCACCCTAGTCACAGTCTGTTCTCTCCGCTACCGCACGGCAAGCAGTACCGGAGCACCAAGTCTTGGTCCAAGAGGCTCCTCAACAGCTTCTACCCCCAAAGCTATAAGACTGCTGAACAACTAAGCTAATCGAATGGCCACTCTGACTATTTACAATGTACATTTATTGTGTTACCATTTGATTCAATCGTTTGTTTTAACTTTATTTGATTTAGTAAATATTTTATTAAATATATTTCTTGATTAAGTGCTTGTAAGTAAGAATATAATGGTAAGTTCTGCACCTGTTGTATTCGGCGCATGTGACATATACCGTTTGATTCGATTTGATTTATCTCTCTCCCCTCTCTCTCTCTCTCTCTCTCTCTCTCTCTCTCTCTCTCTCTCTCTCTCTCTCTCTCTCTCTCTCTCTTTCCCCTCTCTCTCTCTCTCTCTCTCTCTCTCTCTCTCTCTCTCTCTCTCTCTCTCTCTCTCTCTCTCTCTTTCCCCTCTCTCTCTCTCTCTCTCTCTCTCTCTCTCTCTCTCTCTCTCTCTCTCTCTCTCTCTCTCTCTCTCTCTCTCTCTCTCTCTCTCTCTCTCTCTCTCTCTCTCTCTCATTCTCCCCCACATCTCCCCCAAGAGTGTCTCTATTATGTCACAATGTCTGGTCCCACAACCTTCCTCGCCATCTCTCCCTACTCCCTCACTCTACCAGTCTCGCCATCTCTCTACTCCCTCACTCTGCCAGTCTCTCCATCCCTCACTACCCTGCTCTCCTCCATCTCTACTCTCTCACCCTACCAGTCTCTCCATCCATACATCTGCAGATCCTATAGCAGAAATAGAGACCCCCAATATCAATTGGCAAAAATTGTACAATGAGAGGTCAAACTTGCCACCTTCCCCCCTCCCTCCCTCACCTCACCCCCTCACCCTTCACTCACCTCCTACCTCCCTCACCTCCCTCCCTCCTCCCTCACCCCCTCCTCACCTCCTACCTCCCTCCTTCCTCTCCTCCCTCCCTCCTCCTCCCTCTCCTCCCTCCTCCTCCATCCCTCCCTCACCTCCTCCCTCCTCCTTCCTCCCTCCCTCCCTCACCACCTCCCTCCTCTATTTCTGCATGTCACACTGTAGCAGTAGGACGATGGAGGGATCACTCTTGGCTGCCTCTTTGAACTCCTCCAGCGTGATCTCATCGTTGTGATCTTTATCCATCTTGGAGAAGATCTTATCCACGCGCTGCTGGGGAGTCAGCCCGTCCTCGTTCATACGCATCATTATCACAGTGCCAACCATCTTGTAGATCGCCTGAGAGAGAGAGAGAGAGAGAGAGACAGAGAGAGAGAGAGAGACAGAGAGAGAGAGAGATAGAGAGATGGGGGAGATAGAGAGAGAGAGAGAGAGAGAGAGAGAGAGAGAGAGAGAGAGAGAGAGAGAGAGAGAGAGAGAGAGAAGAGAGAGAGAGAGAGAGAGAGAGAGAATGAGAGAGAGAGAGAGAGAGAGAGAGAGAGAGAGAGAGAGAGAGAGAGAGAGAGAGAGAGAGAGAGAGAGAGAGAGAGAGAGAGAGAGAGAGAGAGAGAGAGAGAGAGAGAGAGAGAGAGAGAGAGAGAGAGAGAGAGAGAGAGGAGGTCAGTAAAGATGGAATGGGGCATTCACTGGAGCAATATGCACACAAAGTAAGTTGTCATAGACACACACACACACACAGTAAATGCACTCACACACACACACAAATGGACGCACACACATGCAAACACACAAGTATGGAGACAAGCACACTCAAAGACACACAGAAACACACAGAAACACACAGACCTCTATGATCTCCAGCATCTCCATGCGTGTGATCTTGCCGTCTCCGTCTAAGTCATACATGTTGAAGGCCCAGTTGAGTTTCTGCTCAAAGGTCCCCCTAGAGGTGATGGAAAGAACTGGCAAATAGAAATACAGGTGTGTGTGTGTGTGTGTGTGTGTGTGTGTGTGTGTGTGTGTGTGTGTGTGTGTGTGTGTGTGTGTGTGTGTGTGTGTGTGTGTGTGTGTGTGTGTGTGTGTGTGTGTGTGTGTGTGTGCGTGAGTGAGTGAGTGAGTGTGTGAGTGAGTGTGTGAGTGAGTGACTGAGTGTGTCAAATCAAATTTATTTGTCACATACACATGGTTAGCAGATGTTAATGCGAGTGTGCGAAATGCTTGTGTGAGTGAGTGTGTGAGTGTGTGACTGAGTGAGTGAGTGTGTGAGTGACTGAGTGTGTGAGTGAGTGTGTGAGTGAGTGCGTGTGTGAGTGTGTGACTGAGTGAGTGAGTGTGTGAGTGACTGAGTGTGTGAGTGAGTGTGTGAGTGAGTGCGTGACTGAGTGTGTGAGTGAGTGCGTGACTGAGTGTGTGAGTGAGTGTGTGAGTGAGTGCGTGACTGAGTGTGTGTGTGAGTGTGTGAGTGAGTGAGTGTGTGAGTGACTGAGTGTGTGAGTGAGTGTGTGAGTGAGTGCGTGACTGAGTGTGTGTGTGAGTGTGTGAGTGTGTGAGTGAGTGAGTGTGTGAGTGAGTGAGTGTGTGAGTGTGTGAGTGTGTGAGTGAGTGAGTGAGTGTGTGAGTGAGTGTGTGAGTGAGTGAGTGTGTGAGTGACTGAGTGTGTGAGTGAGTGTGTGACTGAGTGAGTGAGTGTGTGAGTGTGTGACTGAGTGAGTGAGTGTGTGAGTGACTGAGTGTGTGAGTGTGTGAGTGAGTGCGTGACTGAGTGTGTGTGTGAGTGTGTGAGTGAGTGCGTGACTGAGTGTGTGTGTGAGTGAGTGAGTGAGTGAGTGAGTGGTGAGTGTGTGAGTGCGTGACTGAGTGTGTGGTGAGTGAGTGAGTGAGTGAGTGAGTGAGTGCGTGAGTGTGTGAGTGAGTGAGTGCGTGAGTGTGTGAGTGAGTGCGTGACTGAGTGTGTGTGTGAGTGTGTGACTGAGTGTGTGTGTGAGTGTATGAGTGACTGAGTGTGTGAGTGAGTGTGTGAGTGAGTGCGTGAGTGAGTGTGTGAGTGAGTGTGTGAGTGAGTGCGTGAGTGTGTGAGTGTGTGAGTGAGTGAGTGTGTGAGTGAGTGCGTGACTGAGTGTGTGAGTGAGTGTGTGAGTGAGTGAGTGCGTGACTGAGTGTGTGTGTGAGTGAGTGCGTGACTGAGTGTGTGAGTGAGAGTGTGAGTGAGTGAGTGCGTGACTGAGTGTGTGTGTGAGTGTGTGTGCACCCGTGTACCTCGAGGTGATTGACAGGGCACAGATAAACTCCCGTGTACCTCGAGGTGATTGACAGGGCACAGATAAACTCCCGTGTACCTCGAGGTGATTGACAGGGCACAGATAAACTCCCGTGTACCTCGAGGTGATTGACAGAGCACAGATAAACTCCCGTGTACCTCGAGGTGATTGACAGGGCACAGATAAACTCCCGTGTACCTCGAGGTGATTGACAGGGCACAGATAAACTCCCGTGTACCTCGAGGTGATTGACAGGGCACAGATAAACACCCGTGTACCTCGAGGTGATTGACAGAGCACAGATAAACACCCGTGTACCTCGAGGTGATTGACAGGGCACAGATAAACTCCCGTGTACCTCGAGGTGATTGACAGGGCACAGATAAACTCCCGTGTACCTCGAGGTGATTGACAGGGCACAGATAAACTCCCGTGTACCTCGAGGTGATTGACAGGGCACAGATAAACTCCCGTGTACCTCGAGGTGATTGACAGAGCACAGATAAACTCCCGTGTACCTCGAGGTGATTGACAGGGCACAGATAAACTCCCGTGTACCTCGAGGTGATTGACAGGGCACAGATAAACTCCCGTGTACCTCGAGGTGATTGACAGGGCACAGATAAACACCCGTGTACCTCGAGGTGATTGACAGGGCACAGATAAACTCCCGTGTACCTCGAGGTGATTGACAGGGCACAGATAAACTCCCGTGTACCTCGAGGTGATTGACAGGGCACAGATAAACTCCCGTGTACCTCGAGGTGATTGACAGGGCACAGATAAACTCCCGTGTACCTCGAGGTGATTGACAGGGCACAGATAAACTCCCGTGTACCTCGAGGTGATTGACAGGGCACAGATAAACTCCCGTGTACCTCGAGGTGATTGACAGGGCACAGATAAACTCCCGTGTACCTCGAGGTGATTGACAGGGCACAGATAAACTCCCGTGTACCTCGAGGTGATTGACAGGGCACAGATAAACTCCCGGAAGTCGATGGTCCCGTCCCCGTTCTTATCGAAGGTCCGGAAGGCGTGCTGGGCGAACTTAGACGCGTCGCCGTACGGAAAGAACTGCATGAGAGAAAAATAAATAAATGAATGTGACACACTGTTGGTCACTGGAAGGCTATTCAAATAGACTTAGTCCCAAATGGCACCGTGGGCTAAGATAATGTCCTACATAGGTAATAGGGTCCATTTGGAACGCAGATATGAATGGATGATGTTGCACATTTTAAACCAACCCCCAAAAATCCCTCTACTCCAAATGACTTTCTTCCTTTAGATAGTTTGCTTTGAGTATGACAGCGGGAACGCTTTAGGAAGGCCATCTACCACTGCCCTCCATCGTTTCTCTGGTCCACCCCCCCCACCACCCCACCAATTCACTGCTATTTTCCTCTTCAACCCACTTGTCCCCCTCTCTCCTTACGAAATATCACCATCTGTTTCCTTCCTCATCCTCTCTCTCCTCTCCTCCCTCTCTTCCTCACCTAGATATATAGTGGTTGGAACTCTAGATTCAGAATGCCAGTGGGATAGTCTTTAAGTCCCTCCCTCCCTCCATCCCTCCCTCCATCCCTCCCTGCCTCCCTCCCTCCCTCACCTTCACATATAGTTGTTGGAACTCCTCTAGGTTCAGTATACCAGTGGGACAATCTTTAAGTCCCTCCTCCCTCCTCACCTTCACATATAGTTGTTGGAACTCCTCTAGGTTCAGTATACCAGTGGGACAGTCTTTAAGTCCTCCCCTCCTCCCTCACCTTCACATATAGTTGTCGGAACTCCTCTAGGTTCAGTATACCAGAGGGACAGGTCCCTCCCTCCCTCACCTTCACATATAGTTGTTGGAAAGTATACCAGAGGGACAGTCTTTAGTCCCTCCCTCCCTCACCTTCACATATAGTTGTTGGAACTCCTCTAGGTTCAGTATACCAGTGGGACAGTCTTTAAGTCCCTCCTCCCTCCCTCACCTTCACATATAGTTGTTGGAACTCCTCTAGGTTCAGTATACCCGGGACAGTCTTTGAGGAAGCCTTTGTACCACTGCTTGAGCTCAGCCTCGTTGAACTCAGTACTCTTGGTGAGGTCATCCAGAACCTCTGGTGCCAGCTTGCTGTTTCCTTTCCCCATCACAAAGTCTCCTCTCTGGAGAAATAAACAAGAGACACAAGGAATCACACCATGATTTAAACAATCAATGTTGACGCTTCCTTTTAGAGGATCCTTATTGCGTAAGTCATTACTATTATGGGATTTTTATGAATAATGACTAACTGATGTATACATTTAGCTTAGAACTATAACTAAACAGAATACTACTATGTTACTGTATGGATGTATGAATCTTATTATAATCATAATACTGAATATAGTAGTTTGAGTCAAGAATTAGAACAAGGACTTTCTGTTCCTTGTTAGAAACGAATGGAGCTATCGTCAGACTGGCTGGAATACTGTGTTCCTTACAGGACATTCTGTCTCTACCCAGGAGAGGAGAGACCTGGGGCTATACTGTGTTCCTTACAGGACATTCTGTCTCTACCCAGGGAGAGGAGAGACCTGGGGCTATACTGTGTTCCTTACAGGACATTCTGTCTCTACCCAGGGAGAGGAGAGACCTGGGGCTATACTGTGTTCCTTACAGGACATTCTGTCTCTACCCAGGAGAGGAGAGACCTGGGGCTATACTGTGTTCCTTCCAGGACATTCTGTCTCTACCCAGGGAGGGAGAGACCTTGGGCTATACTGTGGTCCTTCCAGGACATTCTGTCTCTACCCAGGGAGGAGAGACCTTGGCTATACTGTGGTCCTTCCAGGACATTCTCTGTCTCTACCCAGGGAGAGGAGAGACCTTGGGCTATACTGACATTCCTTACAGGACATTCTGTCTCTACCCAGGAGGGAAGACCTTGGGCTATACTGACATTCCTTACAGGACATTCTGTCTCTACCCAGGGAGACCTTGGGCTTTGTCGTAGATTGTTTAACAGACCGGCTGGAATACTGTGTTCCTTCCAGGACATTCTGTCTCTACCCAGGGAGGGGAGAGACCTTGGGCTATACTGACATTCCTTACAGGACATTCTGTCTCTACCCAGGAGAGGAGAGACTTGGGCTATACTGACATTCCTTCCAGGACATTCTGCCTCTACCCAGGGAGAGGAGAGACCTTGGGCTATACTGACATTCCTTCCAGGACATTCTGCCTCTACCCAGGAGGGAGAGACCTTGGGCTTGTCGTAGATTCTTTAACAGGTGGCAGACAATGTGGGAAGGCTTGTGAACTATATTGCCATTGTATCTGAGAGGAGGAGAGACATTTATGATGAAATGTGAGGTATATAAACTAATGTACGTGATATTATGAGCAGCGCTCTCGAGAATAAACGCTATTGGCTAATCTTGGTAGACTGGTCTCTGTCTATTTTATGCAAATAAAGATCTTACAAAGTCTTAGAAACAGACAGAGTGATTTAAATTGGTTAATGAACACATATATTAATTGTTAAATTCCTTCAAAATTACACTTAACAAGTATTGGAGTTAAACTGTAACCATTCACAGTGCAGTAATACCAATGTATTTGGTAGTAAATACGGTCTGTAATTAC
>NW_025746730.1:5000-12500 GCF_021184085.1 Oncorhynchus gorbuscha
TACTGACAACCAGAGACCCTGGTAGCAGTAGTAATAGTAGTAGTAGCCATAACCAGAGACCCTGGTAGCAGTAGTAATAGTAGTAGTAGTCATACTGACAACCAGAGACCCTGGTAGCAGTAGTAATAGTAGTAGTAGTCATACTGACAACCAGAGACCCTGGTAGCAGTAGTAATAGTAGTAGTAGTAGTCATACTGACAACCAGAGACCCTGGTAGCAGTAGTAATAGTAGTAGTAGTAGTCATACTGACAACCAGAGACCCTGGTAGCAGTAGTAATAGTAGTAGTAGTAGTCATACTGACAACCAGAGACCCTGGTAGCAGTAGTAATAGTAGTAGTAGTCATACTGACAACCAGAGACCCTGGTAGCAGTAGTAATAGTAGTAGTAGTAGTAGTCATACTGACAACCAGAGACCCTGGTAGCAGTAGTAATAGTAGTAGTAGTCATACTGACAACCAGAGACCCTGGTAGCAGTAGTAATAGTAGTAGTAGTCATACTGACAACCAGAGACCCTGGTAGCAGTAGTAATAGTAGTAGTAGTCATACTGACAACCAGAGACCCTGGTAGCAGTAGTAATAGTAGTAGTAGTAGTCATACTGACAACCAGAGACCCTGGTAGCAGTAGTAATAGTAGTAGTAGTAGTCATACTGACAACCAGAGACCCTGGTAGCAGTAGTAGTAGTAGTAGTAGTCATACTGACAACCAGAGACCCTGGTAGCAGTAGTAATAGTAGTAGTAGTAGTCATACTGACAACCAGAGACCCTGGTAGCAGTAGTAGTAGTAGTAGTCATACTGACAACCAGAGACCCTGGTAGCAGTAGTAATAGTAGTAGTAGTAGTCATACTGACAACCAGAGACCCTGGTAGCAGTAGTAGTAGTAGTAGTCATACTGACAACCAGAGACCCTGGTAGCAGTAGTAATAGTAGTAGTAGTCATGCTGACAACCAGAGACCCTGGTAGCAGTAGTAATAGTAGTAGTAGTCATGCTGACAACCAGAGACCCTGGTAGCAGTAGTAATAGTAGTAGTAGTCATACTGACAACCAGAGACCCTGGTAGCAGTAGTAATAGTAGTAGTAGTCATACTGACAACCAGAGACCCTGGTAGCAGTAGTAATAGTAGTAGTAGTCATACTGACAACCAGAGACCCTGGTAGCAGTAGTAATAGTAGTAGTAGTCATACTGACAACCAGAGACCCTGGTAGCAGTAGTAATAGTAGTAGTAGTAGTCATACTGACAACCAGAGACCCTGGTAGCAGTAGTAATAGTAGTAGTAGTAGTCATACTGACAACCAGAGACCCTGGTAGCAGTAGTAATAGTAGTAGTAGTCATACTGACAACCAGAGACCCTGGTAGCAGTAGTAATAGTAGTAGTAGTCATACTGACAACCAGAGACCCTGGTAGCAGTAGTAATAGTAGTAGTAGTAGTAGTCATACTGACAACCAGAGACCCTGGTAGCAGTAGTAATAGTAGTAGTAGTCATACTGACAACCAGAGACCCTGGTAGCAGTAGTAATAGTAGTAATAGTAGTAGTCATACTGACAACCAGAGACCCTGGTAGCAGTAGTAGTAGTAGTAGTAGTAGTCATACTGACAACCAGAGACCCTGGTAGCAGTAGTAATAGTAGTAGTAGTCATACTGACAACCAGAGACCCTGGTAGCAGTAGTAATAGTAGTAGTAGTAGTCATACTGACAACCAGAGACCCTGGTTGATGTACGACCTGACCCATCATCTTCAGAAAGAACAGGAGAGGTGTCTGTGTAATTACTATCAGAGTCACGATTCATCTCCTGATTAACACTGGAGATAGGATGATTAACACAACACTGGAGAGAGGATGATTAACACAACACTGGAGGGAGGATGATTATTTCAACACTGGAGAGAGGATGATTAACACAACACTGGAGAGAGGATGATTATTACAACACTGGAGAGAGGATGATTAACACAACACTGGAGAGAGGATGATTATTACAACACTGGAGAGAGGATGATTAACACAACACTGGAGAGAGGATGATTAACACAACACTGGAGAGAGGATGATTAACACAACACTGGAGAGGATGATTAACACAACACTGGAGAGAGGATGATTAACACAACACTGGAGAGAGGATGATTAACACAACACTGGAGAGAGGATGATTAACACAACACTGGAGAGAGGATGATTAACACAACACTGGAGAGAGGATGATTAACACAACACTGGAGAGAGGATGATTAACACAACACTGGAGAGAGGATGATTAACACAACACTGGAGAGAGGATGATTAACACTGGAGAGAGGATGATTAACACAACACTGGAGAGGTGATAGCCTGACCATCTGGCCTTCATGCCTCCCTATAATCATTGACCAGGCCTTTATTCCAGTCCATGAATAGTAGCCTGATATGACAGTCTGTTTCGAGACAATTAGTTTTACTGTATGTAAAACCTGACGAGTTGCCACTTCTCCAGAACCTTACACCCTCACTGCCAACACACACACACACACACACACACACACACACACACACACACACACACACACACACACACACACACACACACACACACACACACACACACACACACACACACACACACACACACACACACAATGCACAGAACCCCTTCCAGGATACGGAAGCCTGCTTCTTTAAAACAGACTTACCAACCCTCCTGGGGTTCCTCAGAGCAGAGACATGTACTGTCGAGGCCTGCTGCTTTAAGACAGACTTACCAACCCTCCTGGGGTTCCTCAGAGCAGAGACATGTACTGTCGAGGCCTGCTGCTTTAAGACAGACTTTCCAACCCTCCTGGGGTTCCTCAGAGCAGAGACATGTACTGTCGAGGCCTGCTGCTTTAAAACAGACTTACCAACCCTCCTGGGGTGCCTCAGAGCAGAGACATGTACTGTCGAGGCCTGCTGCTTTAAAACAGACTTACCAACCCCTCCTGGGGTTCCTCAGAGCAGAGACATGTACTGTCGAG
This sequence comes from Oncorhynchus gorbuscha, assembly GCF_021184085.1. Taxonomy (NCBI): domain Eukaryota; kingdom Metazoa; phylum Chordata; class Actinopteri; order Salmoniformes; family Salmonidae; genus Oncorhynchus; species Oncorhynchus gorbuscha. The sequence continues at coordinate 8,008 of NW_025746730.1, forward strand.
GCCTGCTGCTTTAAAACAGACTTTCCAACCCTCCTGGGGTTCCTCAGAGCAGAGACATGTACTGTCGAGGCCTGCTGCTTTAAAACAGACTTACCAACCCTCCTGGGGTTCCCCAGAGCAGAGACATGTACTGTCGAGGCCTGCTGCTTTAAAACAGACTTACCAACCCTCCTGGGGTGCCTCAGAGCAGAGACATGTACTGTCGAGGCCTGCTGCTTTAAGACAGACTTACCAACCCTCCTGGGGTTCCTCAGAGCAGAGACATGTACTGTCGAGGCCTGCTGCTTTAAGACAGACTTACCAACCCTCCTGGGGTTCCTCAGAGCAGAGACATGTACTGTCGAGGCCTGCTGCTTTAAGACAGACTTACCAACCCTCCTGGGGTTCCTCAGAGCAGAGACATGTACTGTCGAGGCCTGCTGCTTTAAGACAGACTTACCAACCCTCCTGGGGTTCCTCAGAGCAGAGACATGTACTGTCGAGGCCTGCTGCTTTAAGACAGACTTACCAACCCTCCTGGGGTTCCTCAGAGCAGAGACATGTACTGTCGAGGCCTGCTGCTTTAAGACAGACTTACCAACCCTCCTGGGGTTCCTCAGAGCAGAGACATGTACTGTCGAGGCCTGCTGCTTTAAAACAGACTTACCAACCCTCCTGGGGTGCCTCAGAGCAGAGACATGTACTGTCGAGGCCTGCTGCTTTAAAACAGACTTACCAACCCTCCTGGGGTTCCTCAGAGCAGAGACATGTACTGTCGAGGCCTGCTGCTTTAAAACAGACTTTCCAACCCTCCTGGGGTTCCTCAGAGCAGAGACATGTACTGTCGAGGCCTGCTGCTTTAAAACAGACTTACCAACCCTCCTGGGGTTCCTCAGAGCAGAGACATGTACTGTCGAGGCCTGCTGCTTTAAAACAGACTTACCAACCCTCCTGGGGTGCCTCAGAGCAGAGACATGTACTGTCGAGGCCTGCTGCTTTAAGACAGACTTACCAACCCTCCTGGGGTTCCTCAGAGCAGAGACATGTACTGTCGAGGCCTGCTGCTTTAAGACAGACTTACCAACCCTCCTGGGGTTCCTCAGAGCAGAGACATGTACTGTCGAGGCCTGCTGCTTTAAGACAGACTTACCAACCCTCCTGGGGTTCCTCAGAGCAGAGACATGTACTGTCGAGGCCTGCTGCTTTAAGACAGACTTACCAACCCTCCTGGGGTTCCTCAGAGCAGAGACATGTACTGTCGAGGCCTGCTGCTTTAAGACAGACTTACCAACCCTCCTGGGGTTCCTCAGAGCAGAGACATGTACTGTCGAGGCCTGCTGCTTTAAGACAGACTTACCAACCCTCCTGGGGTTCCTCAGAGCAGAGACATGTACTGTCGAGGCCGGCTGCTTTCAGACAGACTTACCAACCCTCCTGGGGTTCCTCAGAGCAGAGACATGTACTGTCGAGGCCTGCTGCTTTAAAACAGACTTACCAACCCTCCTGGGGTGCCTCAGAGCAGAGACATGTACTGCCGAGGCCTGCTGCTTTAAAACAGACTTTCCAACCCTCCTGGGGTGCCTCAGAGCAGAGACATGTACTGTCGAGGCCTGCTGCTTTAAAACAGACTTACCAACCCTCCTGGGGTTCCTCAGAGCAGAGACATGTACTGTCGAGGCCTGCTGCTTTAAAACAGACTTTCCAACCCTCCTGGGGTTCCTCAGAGCAGAGACATGTACTGTCGAGGCCTGCTGCTTTAAGACAGACTTACCAACCCTCCTGGGGTGCCTCAGAGCAGAGACATGTACTGTCGAGGCCTGCTGCTTTCAGACAGACTTACCAACCCTCCTGGGGTTCCTCAGAGCAGAGACATGTACTGTCGAGGCCTGCTGCTTTAAGACAGACTTACCAACCCTCCTGGGGTTCCTCAGAGCAGAGACATGTACTGTCGAGGCCTGCTGCTTTAAGACAGACTTACCAACCCTCCCGGGGTTCCTCAGAGCAGAGACATGTACTGTCGAGGCCTGCTGCTTTAAGACAGACTTACCAACCCTCCTGGGGTTCCTCAGAGCAGAGACATGTACTGTCGAGGCCGGCTGCTTTCAGACAGACGGATGGTGAAGAACACAATGATATGGAAACATTCATCAAACACTTCAACACTAAAAAGAAAGAGAACATGAGAGAATTTGAAGAAACCCACAGATCTCAAATGGACTCCCCCTCTCGGTTTAAAAGCACAATCCTAACCCAACACCTTCTCAGGAGAGTCCTGGACTCCCCCTCTCTCTCTCGGTTTAAAAGCACAATCCTAACCCAACACCTTCTCAGGAGAGTCCTGGACTCCCCCTCTCTCTCTCTCTCTCTCTCTCTCTCTCTCTCTCTCTCTCTCTCTCTCTCTCTCTCTCTCTCTCTCTCTCTCTCTCTCTCTCTCTCTCTCTCTCTCTCTCTCTCTCTCTCTCTCTCTCTCTCTCTCTCTCTCTCTCTCTCTCTCTCTCTCTCTCTCTCTCTCAGTTTAAAAGCACAATCCTAACCCAACACCTTCTCAGGGGAATCTGGACTCCCCCTCTCGGTTTAAAAGCACAATCCTAACCCAACACCTTCTCAGGAGAGTCCTGGACTCCCCTCTCTCTCTCTCTCTCTCTCTCTCTCTCTCTCGGTTTAAAAGCACAATCCTAACCCAACACCTTCTCAGGAGAGTCCTGGACTCCCCTCTCTCTCTCTCTCTCTCTCTCTCTCTCTCTCTCTCGGTTTAAAAGCACAATCCTAACCCAACACCTTCTCAGGAGAGTCCTGGACTCCCCCTCTCTTTCTCTCTCTCTCTCTCAGTTTAAAAGCACAATCCTAACCCAACACCTTCTCAGGGGAATCCTGGACTCTCTCTCTCTCAGTATAAAAGCACAATCCTAACCCAACACCTTCTCAGGGGAATCCTGGTTTTCATCTGCAACTCTCTGTTTAATCTTTCTCTTCATCTACGACTGATTCATATTTCTGCGTGAATAATTTATCTTTAAGAAGAAAGAGAGAAAGAGAGAGGAAGAGACAGAGAGAGAAAGAGAGAGAAAGAGAGAGGAAGAGACAGAGAGAGAAAGAGAGAGAGAGAGAGGAAGAGAAAGAGAGAGGAAGAGAGACAGAGAGAGAGAGAGAGAGAGAGAGAGAAAGAGAGACAGAGAGAGAGAGAGACAGAGAGAGGAAGAGAAAGAGAGAGAGAAAGAGAAAGAGAGAAAGAAAGACAGAGAGGAAGAGAGACAGAGAGAGGAAGAGACAGAGAGAGGAAGAGACACAGAGAGACACGATGAGACATACTGTCAAAACTATGAGACATATTGTCAAAACGAGACATATTGCCAAAACGATGAGACATATCGTCAAAACGATGAGACATATCGTCAAAACGATGAGACATAAAACGATGAGACATATCGTCAAAACGATGAGACATATCGTCAAAACGATGAGACATAAAACGATGAGACATATCGTCAAAACGATGAGACATATCGTCAAAACGATGAGACATAAAACGATGAGACATATCGTCAAAACGATGAGACATATTGTCAAAACGATGAGACATAAAACGATGAGACATATCGTCAAAACGATGAGACATACTGTCAAAACGATGAGACATACTGTCAAAACGATGAGCCATATTGTCAAAACGATGAGACATATTGTCAAAACAATAACTGTTTACATGTTTTCTCCATCACTCGTCCTTCTAGGTGCTGGCAGGAGGCCCTGGCTGAGAAGACGAGTTCATACAGGCACTCATCCTCTCCGTCTCTCTCCCTCTCCAGGGATAGACAGACCCACTCCTCCACTCCTTCATGCTGATTATGAGCCAGGAGCATAGAGAATCAACAACACCTACACAGTACTGCCACCGATAAGAATAAAACATTTACCTCCGTCACAAACACACAGAGAAACCCACCGCGTTTTATAGAAACCTGTTAACTAAAACATTTACTTCCGTCACAAACACACAGAGAAACCCACCGCGTTTTATAGAAACCTGATAACTAAAACATTTACCTCCGTCACAAACACACAGAGAAACCCACCGCGTTTTATAGAAACCTGATGACTAAAACATTTACCTCCGTCACAAACACACAGAGAAACCCACCGCGTTTTATAGAAACCTGATAACTAAAACATTTACCTCCGTCACAAACACACAGAGAAACCCACCGCGTTTTATAGAAACCTGATGACTAAAACATTTACCTCCGTCACAAACACACAGAGAAACCCACCGCGTTTTATAGAAACCTGATAACTAAAACATTTACCTCTGTCACAAACACACAGAGAAACCCACCGCGTTTTATAGAAACCTGATAACTAAAACATTTACCTCTGTCACAAACACACAGAGAAACCCACCGCGTTTTATAGAAACCTGATAACTAAAACATTTACCTCTGTCACAAACACACAGAGAAACCCACCGCGTTTTATAGAAACCTGATAACTAAAACATTTACCTCCGTCACAAACAC